>NC_064303.1:17643813-17826318 GCF_023373825.1 Bactrocera dorsalis | reverse complement strand
AAGCGAAAATTTGCATAAATATATGTATGTGTGTGATTACGCTATGTTAGTGCGTGTGTGTGTGGAAGTGTTAGCACAACGAAAGTGCGAAATGAATGAATAAATACTAAAGGAGTCAAGCAAAGGATGGATTTGTCGTCGAAGCTAGCACAGTTTTAGGCGCCACAGCGCGTTGTGTGTTGTACCTATGTATATGGTGGCTGGTTGTGGAAATCACAAACTACTTAAGCGCAACAACCGCAACAGCAAACCAACAAAACACACCCACAAATCATGCACAGACACAGTTGAAAGTATAATTCGCACACGCACATATACACACCTACACATACATTAGTATATGGCGCTACTTACTCAACTGACTGCGTGAAAATCGTTGCCTTTTTTCTTATTATACTGTGCCATTTAGCAGCAGCGGGAGCGCGTGTCAGTGGGAACGGTGTGGTGCGGGGTATGTGCTTGAATAATTTCGCTTCATTTTGGCACTTGAATTGTGCGCTTGATGTTTGCTCACGAGTGTGCATGTGTGTGTGTGTGCTTGTGTGGCAATTTGCGCTGCTGCTAGTCGTAGAGGGTATTCATTAGCATACACCAGGGCGCACGATATTGAATTTCTACGCCGTTAAGGTTTTGCTTCGCAGACAGCAATGTCGGAAATCAAATATTGGAAAGGGGTTAAAGGGAGTGTTACAGTGGCGTGGTAATGTTAAGAAAGAATAAAATATTTCAAAAAATATATTAATAGGCTAAATGTGTAGCAGAAAACACAAGAAATTCTTAAAAAAAAAATTTGAAAAAAAAATTTTGGAAAAAAAATTTAACAAAAAGGTTAAAAAAATTCTGAAAAAAAATTATTTCCGAATTATAAAATTTTGAAAAAAAAAAATTTATTTTCAAGTAAAAAAATTTTGAAAAAAAAAATTTGAAAAAAGATTGAAAAAATTAAAAAAAAATTCATTTGACGATAAAATTTCGAGTAAAAAATTAAGTTAGTAAAAAATATTTATTTCGGCGAAAAAAAATTTTTGAAAAAAAATTTTAATTTGAAAATAATTTTTTTTTTAATTTTTTAAATTTTTTTTAAAAACCAAAAAAAATTATTTTTTATTTTTTTTCCCCGAAATAAATTTTTTTTACCAACTTAATTTTTTACTCAAAATTTTATTTTCAAATTTTTTGTTAGAAAATATTTTTTTTTTCTCGCAAGCTTCTGCTTTTTTATTCATGAAATTATTTTTATAAGCGAAATACATTTTTTACGCGATGTTTTAATTAATTAATTTAATTTACCACGAATTTAAATTTTTTCATAGCAAAATTTATATTTTCCATTAAGAAAATTATTGCATTCAAATTATTCGAGACTTTTTGCGAAGTTTTTCAAATCCTGTTCGAGAATAATATTTTCTATAAACTCGCAATCCACTTTTTTCCGCAATCAAATTCATTAGTTTGTCAAATGATTTCCGAAGTCTTAACAACTTTTATTTTTGCCACGAAGCTTTTATCTTAAGAGCTTTCAATTTAAAAAGCTTTTCATTTCTGCGTTGCTTACAATTTCAATTGAATAAGACTTAACCTTAACTATATACAAATTTTGACCACGAATTATCGACTGATTCTTTCTAGTACTTTATTTTTCAACTCAAAAGCACAAAAGCTTTTCGTACATATTATACTTAAAGAATTGAAAAAAAAAAATGTTTTATTGCCATAATTTTACTGTACATCACCACTTCCCGACCGACTCGACAGTGTAGCGCTCAAACCAAACTCTGCCAGTGTTGCCACCTACTTGAATTCACCTAATTTCGGTATATGCCTGCTAGTGTTTGTGTCACAGGATATTCAAAACTCAATTCTTTAGCGCACTTCACTCTTCACGAACCGCAACATGCCCAAATTGTAGTATAGCAGCAACAACGAAACTAAATTTACTGTGTTGCATGCAGCGATTTGCCATTATTGCTGCTGTTTAGCTTGCCTTTTTGTGGGTGTATGTGTGTTTTTGCTTTTGTATAAGTGTGTGTTGCTGTAAATTTGAATGCAATGAAATATGCAAATGAAGAGTGAGAGTCGTAACTAGACTAAAGTAGCAGTAACAACAACAAAACGCACTAACAACAACCAACAGCGGCAACAAATACGTCTACCAACAACAAACGCGCTCAACAACAACAACGAAATTGCGCATATTAGCAACAACTACACACATTAACGGGTAAGTAACTAAAAAGTTACAGGGAAAAGTGTTCAATGACGACGACACGGTAAACGACGAACAACAGGAAACCGGAAGTGGCAGGAAAAAAGCACAAAGAATCACGATATACATTTTTTTCAAACGTAATATTTTCTCATTTTTTGCTTAACCAGCAGCAAGTGCTTCCTCAAGCTTCCTCAACGGCAGCGACCGTCAGCCGCTACGGAATCACAGCGACCGGCGACGTTGGACTTTTATAGCGGAAATACGATAGATGCGCAATGATGTATGGCGTCGTGTCGCCGAAATGCCAAAATGTGTGATTGGGGCGCAATGATGTTGCATGTGCGCACATAGCATTATGTACAAATGTACTTATTGGTGGGTGCATGCACATAGTTGTGTACAAAGTATGATTTGCGGCGGCTCCACCAAGTGCAATTGAAGTAAAAATACATTCAGCAGTGGGTAGGAGAAAAAAAATAACGATGCAAATGCTTGCTGTCGTCTGTTGAAGCACATTTCCCCACCGTGTCGTCATTGTCCTGTGAAATATGAGCAAATATGCGCAGACTGCCAGTCGTAGACGAGATATTAGGTCGGAGTACATGCGGTCGGACAATGGTTATGCTGTACTAGCAAGTCCTTTGGGGCTAAATTAAAAGTTGCTGCCATATTTTATTTTTTATTTGTTTGGTGTAGTTGATCGTGCTGCAAACAAATTTTCTCTCAAAAAAAATTTTTGTTCGCTATTTTTTTCACTTGCATCTTCTCATCTTCTTGCCATGTCTGGTGTGTTCGTTTTGCTCCCAGACATTTTAATTTAATTGAGACAATTTTCACAATTTTAGTTTCTTAATTCATTCAATTAAAATTATCCGTATTTCTGGACTAAAGGGAAAACCAAACAGTGGAAAAGTTCTCCTCAGACATTTCGTTAACATTCCGAGAGGTAAATTTGACTACATATGGCTAGTCGAAAAAGTCTTTTCGTATTTTGTCAATAGATTTTGTAGCAGGCGTATATCTCCAGTGCTGCCAATCACATTGTGTCATACCATATAGTGTTGGAAAGGTGAGATGTTAAGCTTCATTCAATTACAAAATTCGGGGAAGTTCAATAAAAGCTACAGCTGTTCAAAAATGAGAGAAAATAATGAAGGAATACTACTGTGATCAAATTGAAAGGTGAATTTTGACCATTTGACCAACGAATTTTCCATTATAACACTTGGAAAAAATCCCGCCGTTCTTCGATTCAGCTTTTATATCCTCAATTGAGTCAAAACGGGATCCTCTGGGTGGTAATGTGAGTTTGCTGAATAGCCAGAAGTTACACGAAGGAAAATCAGGCGAATGCGGTAGTTGTGGCACGATATTAGTTGAAAATGAGATGAAATGACTACAAATAACCAAAGCAGTATGGGAAATATTGAAAAAAAAATATTGCCAAAGTAGAACTAGTCTCTTTTCTTAGAAATTTCATTGTAAAGCACATTATAATCCGATTTTTGGACCACAATTAAGGAAAAAATACGTTTTAGCAACATAACCTGTCCATATTGGTTCTTGCGCCAACTAATCGTTCCAAAAGTTCATATAGCCAAGTACGGAACCAGTAGTTTTGCATTTGATAACAGGTATACACATAGTGTATACACATTCATACATATGTAGTATGTATACATATATACATAAAAATATATATAATTTTCCCCATCTGCTCTGGCAAATATCAAGTTTTTCGCAAATTCCCAACAAGTTCTTGCCTTTTTCACGAAAGCACATGCGAAATTATACGCCAACTTTGAAGTTCGACAGCAAAGCAGCAGTTTCATGGCGAAAAAGCACAGCAGCGTACAACCATGTGGCGCCACACAACAAAAGCCAAATGCAGCACAATGCGAGCGCGTAACAATCTCCAGCACACCTGCTGGCTGTCGTACACGTGGAAGGAAAGGAATTCAATTCAAAGGCAGCAGCGCCTTGAGCCAGAGCGGTAAGGTAGCCGTGAGTGAAGAATTAACCAAAAATAAAAAGCAAATTCTAACACACACGCACACATACACATAACGCATTATACTTTGCACAATAACACCCACACAATACTGTCTTTTGCAACGCCACACGCCACTAAAATCGAGTTAAACCTTGGTAGGCATAAGCGTGCATGTGTGTGTATACGTGTGAGTGTTTGTGCTCTACTCTTAGCTCACTGTCAATCACGACCGCTATGCGCAGCAGCAACAGCAGCAACATATCAAAAGCATATTTGGCATTGTCATGCACAGCAAGCGCGTTGAGCGGCAATAGCATATACAACAACTAAGCAAGAAATTGTTGTATACGCCACAACAAAAGCAAAAAGCATTGATGGCGGCAATTCAATGCAAGTGTAGGGCTTCCATGGCTTGGCGCCCACACAATCTACTGTCTTTCATGTGTGTATGTGTGTAAGTCTAATTTTGGTACCTACACATGTATGTGTGTGTTATTGTGTTCGATCGCCCACTCCCCTTATAGAATTACCCTTATTCTTATGCTTTTGAAGTGACTTCTGTTGTTACCGCTGCTGCTGTTATTGTTGCTGTTGTTATTGCTCCTTTCAATCGCATGCTACGCATTCCCAATTTTTACCCTTTTTTTGTTGGAAATGTGAGTGTTTGCTTTCAGTAGGGATATTATAAAAAAAGCAAAACAGATTTTTTGTAAAAAAATATTTTTCAGAAAAAACAAAATATTGTCAATATAAGAAAAATATTTTCAGAGTATTAGTGCACTTTTAGAGAAAAAAATATTTTTATGCAACAGAAATTAGAAAAAAAAAAAAAATAATTAAAAAAAAAATAATGAGAAAAAAAATTTTTAGAAAACAATATATTGGAGCAAATATTTTTTGAAAAGAAACGAATATTGTTTCGAAAATTTTTTTCTGAAATACGTATTTTTTATTTAGAAAAATAGATTCTCAAAAACCAAAATTTTTGGAGAAAAAAATCTTTGACAAAATTTCTCAATTACATTTTTTTAATTATTTTATTAAATTTTTTTAAAAAATATTTTTTTTTAATTTTTTTTTAAATTTATTTTGGAAAAAATAGTGAAAAATACCCAAAAAAAATTAAAAAAATATTTTAGAAAAAATTTATAAAAAAAATAAAAAAAAGTTTATAAAAAAATATTTTACAAATTTTAAAACTTAATTTTTATTTTTTCTTAAAAAAATTTTGTATTTAGAAAAATTATGCAAAAAACATTTTTTTGAAAAAAAATTGCATTCTTTATAAAAAATTTATTTTAAACAAATTTTGAAAAATATTTTTCCGAAACATTTTTTTTTCATAAAAAATATATAAAAATTATTATTTTTAATATTCAAAATATTTTTTTGTAATTTTTTTTTTCTAAAAAAAAGAAAAAATATTTAAAAAATTGGAAATTTGTTATAGCTTTTTAATTTTTTGAAAAAAAAATATTTTGAAAAAAAAAACAAAATATTTTTTAATAAAATTTTTTTTTCTAAAATATTTTTTCAACATTTTTTGTTGTCAGATTTATGTACGAAAAATGTTTTTTTTTTTTGTTTTTGGAGTCGGAAAAATTCTTATTCTTATTTGCTTTTTCTTTTAGAACTATTTCCGATACCTAATAGGTCCTTGGCTAACAATAATTACTTTTTGATGAAAATAGCTGTAGTTCAGTATTAATTATTACCAGAAGATAACCCTCCCTTAAGCAGAGCTCTCTCTGAACATTATACAGAGAAAATGCTTCCTAAACCAATGACTGTCATTTAATGACAGATAAATCATAAATTTTAATTAAAGATATAAGACGTAATCTACTATCTGGTATTTTGTTCTCTGGAATACTCAGATTTCGGTTTAGATTTTAAATTAAGATTTTCTATTGTTTCATGTATCCTTTGGGTATATTATGATGTGATTGAAAACCACTGAGCTGATATTTTGTTTTTTAGTAGGCTTGGATATATTGTAGAAACATCGAATATTATTTCCTGACTCCAAGGCAAGTTTCAAAAGCTAATTTGTTGTTAAGGATGTTAGTTTGGTTCGGATTCTTCGGGGTTTCGCATCATAAGGTAATATTCTTGTAGGAAAATGGCTCACGTTGAGCCTCCAAATGACGAGTATAGCGTACGGCCAACCTGACCGATATAAAGGAAAACGTAGCGGACTCGCTAAGTCCGGTCTGCTGTAACCAATGGCTGATGCACACCAATAGAATTGGATCAACTTCGCTGTTTCAATAGAATTCCACTTTATTTTATCTCACTTTAGCCAACTTCACAAACTATCAATGCTTTCTTTAAATAACTGCTACTTTACAATATACTTGGATGCTTAATACAACTTCACAATAGAAAATACTTATTAACAAAGCTTGTGCTTAAACTTTACAGGTCGCCGTCCGCTATGCAAGTGTCGTCCGTTATTAGTTTTTTCCGTTCGCGTCCCCTTTTCGTTCAGTCAGTGTTGTCGCGTGTCAAAAATGTCCAGTCCGCACGGTTGCATTTCTTAGTCCTACATACATACATATAATTTCACTAAAGTAACGCTGAAGCATGATTAAAGTCTTTTGTGATTGGATACCGTTGCATGAATCATAAAATAAATATTTTATGCAATAATCCTCTATCTGCATCACTGATTTGACGACAGTGGCCCTTTTCATAGAGTTCAATGTCATTTAACGTTGTTAAATGAACTATTCATAAAACATTCACATCTTTAATGATAGATATTCAGACCTTTAAGGCTAATACAAAGTAAGAAGTTCGGGAGATAGATCCGTTGTCAAAACATTTTGACCTTTAACTTTATACTAGACATTCAGAACTTCAAGGCTAATACGAAGCTGTTTCCAAAATATTCAGACCTTTAAGGCTAATACGAAGCAAGAAGTTTGTGACCCAGAAGTGAAAGCCGTTGCCAACGCATTCAGACCCTTAATGTTAATACTAAGCAAGAAATTTGTGAGATGGATCCAAAAATGGCTACCACGTTGTAAAACCAAAGTCGGTTAATAAAAGTGGTGTTCACTGCTAACGATAAACAGTTTATGAAATCTTGTTCCGTAAATAAAGAAAACTAATTTTTCCTACGAACAGAAGACTAGACAAACGGAGTAAATTTAGCGTTAAAAATCATAATTTGGTGAATTTTTTTTGTATTCCATTCACGAAAATGTTGAGGTTAGTTTCTTATGAGAAATTTAATTTAAACAGCCTCATAGGAAATATCACTAAAACTATCAACCATTGCATGTTTCTTATATTAAAGCACTAAAAAATGTCAAGTGATATATTATAAAATACCGTTAAAAGATCAGTTCCGCCGAAAAAGTGGCTATAAATTTTCCCAACATCTGATTGAAGAATTTTATGTATAACGCATATAAAAAAGTAACACGCTACCTACAAACATCCTGCCAATAATTCATTATGCGAAGCGGAGAGAGGCAAGGAAAAAACATATGTATGCCGCTATTATATGTTTTGCGCGCGGCTGTAGCCATTATACCAGCAAAATGTTAACAACTAAACATTTATGCGTTTTGCGACATTTTTATGGCTACCTACAAACACACTTTAATAATATATTAGTATCTGTGTATATACTGCTGTATTAACAATAAAAAACAACACCGTGAGTAACAACAAACGTTGAAAGGTTTTATGTTGTAAATGTGCTGTGCTGTCACATAAGGAGTAAACGCTGAAAGGCTAAAGCAATGAATTACAGTGCAATTTTAATGACCATAAATGCCTCCCGGCCGTAAGTAACAATAACAAAGGCAGCAACAACAACAACCACAACAGCGCAGGCGAGTAACGATCGCGATCCACAATGATGTGGCTGGTGTAATGTGTGACGGTATGAAAATTTATAGGCATTTAGATATGTGTGTCAGCGTGCATGAGCGAACGAGTGCGCTATGGATACACGTATAAAAGTGTGTGTATGTGTGTCGCAAGCATTTTTATATGATAGTTATAAAAATGTCAATAAAGCGCATATAATTTCTGCTATTTTACGCTATAAAAACGGAAGTGGCCGGGAAGCGCATGCAGTGGTATTTAGGACTTGCAACTTAAAGATACGGAGTTTTAAGGAAATTAAATGCGCACAAATACAAAGGCATATGGAACAATTGAAAAATATTAAATTCAAGTAAGGTAAAATAAGAAAATAATGCATGGCGTGCTATAGAAATGTAAATGCCTGAAATATAAAAATTATTTCTGTCATTTTTAATGCTTTGCGCAACGTGCCACTGCATTTAAAATTATGATGAGTTGCTGCAACAAATATTAACCGTATTTATTACAACGTTGCATATGGAAATAAAATGTAAGTGATTGAGTGGGACATGTGTAAGAGGTGTAATAGATTTGCCAACACTTGAAAGGGTATAGTTACGAATCGAAAATTTCGGGATTATGGCAAAAAATGTTTCGGGACCACAAAATAACGTTTAGTATTTTTGGGATTTGTATAGTGGTTAATGGATAGTTTTAAAATTAAAGTAAAAATTATTTCGGGACCAAAAAGTTATATCTGAGATTTTCGGGATTGTATATTGGTAGATCAAAAATTCCGGGAATATAGTATTTTTGGTTTATTAAAAATTAAATTTCTTGCTCTTCTAAAACTATTTTCGGGATTTCGAAATCCCGAGCTTGCAGTTTTTCCAAAAATGGCAATATGCTTTTTCTACTTTTGTTCAATTGAGTAAATAATTTGAGCTGCATTAGAAGCCTTTCATTCCACTGCTGATGTTCAAAAGCAAATAAAATTTAACAAAGCGTTATTTTTGTACTTTAGAAAATCTTATGTTTGCAAAATTCATATTAAAAAATTCGATATTTCCTAAACTTATTTTCGGGATTTCGGGATCCCGAACTATTGGTACTCAAAAAATGATTTTTTATATTTTAGAAACCCTTATTTCTGTAAAATTAATGTTATCACATTTCGGGATTTTCGAAAATTATTTTCGGGATTCGGGATCCCAACTATTGGTATTCAAAAAATGATTTTTTACATTTTATAAAACTGTATTTCTGTAAAATTAATGTTATAACATTTCGGGATTTTCTAAAAATATTTTCAGGATTACGAGATCCCGAACTATCAGCACGATTAAAACGATTTTTTTGTTAGTTTAACAAATTAAGAAGTAATAATAATGAGCAAAACTTTTTGAGCTTCTTTTCAAGCTTTTTAATCGATTGGAGCCTTCAAAACTAGTTTCAAAGGATTTTGAAAAGTTATCTGTATTTCGGGATATCTAACTATTGGAAGGTTTCGGTTTGTTACAACGATCATTTTGATATTTTAGTAAAAGAAAAAAAAAAAACAGATTATTTCCGCTGAACTGAAGCTATAATTCCATTCGCAGGAGCATTTCTTATAACATAAAAAGATTCGACCTGAACAATATGTTCGGAGATTGTAGCAATGCCGTGGACAACAAGCTGTGGCAAATTTCGTGAAGATAATTTCTCAAATAAAAGATTTTTTTCATACAAGAACTTGATTTTGATCAGTCAGCTTAAATAGCAATTATATGCTACAGTAGTCCAATTGAAAGAATATACTTGGAGAATATAGAGTTGCCTTGGAGAATAGTCCATTTCAAATTTCCGGAAGACATCATATAAAATAAAAAAGTTTTCCATACAAGGAATGGATTTTTATCGGGCAGTTTGTATTACAGCTATAGGCTATCGTCCGATATTGGCAAATAAGGTGCAGTTTCTTGGATTAAGAAGTACGTGCGTATAATTTCAGACAATATCTTGAAAACAAAAAACCAGTTTGTTCAAAAAATCGTACCAAGAAATCGGAATTTTTCGGAGCGAAAATTTTTTTTATTATTTTCGAAATTTTGTTGTTCTTTTTAATAACTATTACTAGTATCGATATAAATACTCACAAATAAGACTCTTTAACCATATTTACATACCTCAAAATCACTACTTGTTTACTTTCGAGAAGATTTCAATTGACCCTTACCACCCATCGTTTCCACACTGCGCTGCATGTCTACTGACCAACCATATAGGCTTGATTAATAGGAATCTCATATGCCCTTAATTCAATTAAATTAAATGAACATCAACACAAATATTTTGTAATCGAAATAGATAGTAGATACGCTTGCGCTGTGGCGGTATTTGGGGCAGCAGAGAGTGCAATGGAGCACGAATATGACTGCAAAGCGGTGAAGAAGAAACGAAAACTCGTATGCCTGCAACTGCCTTTCTGTTTTGTTGTGTCGGTTAGTAAAGTAAAATAGTGTAGGTACCCACAAATTAGACATGCTTGATTAAACTTTATTGCATTCACACGAAGTGCCTAAAAAGCAACAAAAACACTCTGTATATAGCGCTAGAAAGGCAGTTAAAGTAAGGAAGCGGATCGAACGACCATTCAAACGTATCATATCGTTGGCGCGCGACAAAGTGTACGTGGCGTTGCACTACTGCATGTATGTGCGTGTGTGTGTGGTGCTCGTGTTGCAAGATGTCACCAAAGAGTGCGCGATCGACATGAAGCCGCATATGACAGCAGCTGGCCGTTTTTATTTCGTGTCGGCTTAATTGAAGTACTGCTGGTTGCATATTATTACGGTTTAAGTGGCATGAGTTGGTGCGGCGTGCTGCAGAGGCGGGTAGCCGAAAAAAAAATTAAATAGCGTTTCCTTTCTATTTTTCTATTCCATACAGCGACGCCCACAGGTGTCACGTTTAATACATTTTTTTCTCAATTCATTTTCGTAGCTATTCAAGCGTCAAAGGAAATTTAAATTGGTTTTGTCAGCGGTTGCCTATTTAGAAGAAATCGTTGTTGTTGCTAGCTTGTTTCACTACACGGCATCAGTTCGGAACATGAAAACTTCTTTTATGAATTATAATTTTATTGCATTTCTTTTATTTACCGGTAGCAATTAAGGAAATTATGCGTTATGAGTAATGTAGGCAGTGACGCCGTGTAAAAATAATAAAAAACTACAACAAAAAGCAATAACAACAGTGCGCTTATCAAATTTGTGGCAATACTTTTAATTTATATGCAATGGCTCAGTCATAGAAATTCCAAAAAAGCATGAATAAATATTTTCCAAAAATGTAAAAGACACGAAAAACACGAAAAGGAAAAGGAATTAAATAATATCTGTCAACATTTTTAAGATTTAATAAGTTTATGTAGAATTTATGTTAAATATGTTGCTGCTTGCATACATAATGTATAATTCTTCGCAGACTTATTTTGGTATATGTTCATATATGTATCTACATACTTGCATATATACATATCTACTAAGCAAGTTATGTCAAAATGGAATTTCGGGATCCCAAAACTTTTTAATCCCGACTATTTAGGCAATAAAAACACCTGATTAGCTGAGGAACATATAAATTTCATTCTAAAACTACTTCAAAATTCGTATTATCGACTTTCGGGCTAACGAAACGCCTTAATCCCGACTATTTATGCACTGAAAACTGCCGTATAGCTTAAGAAAAGATAAATTTTGTTCTAAAAGTACTACAAAATACATTTATGTATAAGATAAAGTCACCGTTTTTCGAGATCCCGAAATAATCCCGATTATTTGTGCACCGAAAACAGCCAACTGGCTTACGGAATCATAAACTTTGTTCGAAAACTCTTTCAGAATTCATTCAATCTTTGATGTTGTATCACTCGTCTTGGGTTTTTTCATGTTAAGAAAATTTTCGGGACCGATTGTTAAAAAACGAAAGTTATGTAGGTATCAATATAAGGTATATATAGAAGTCAAAAGGTCTTATAGTATAAACCTTTTAAGTAATATGCTATTATTGACCTAACGGAAACATGGTTTTCCTTTAGAGTTCAGCTGAAAAGACTTCCACATTTCATTTGGCAGTTCTAGTGGTATTTCTGACAGGACGTATGAACTAAATTTAAAATTTATATAAGAAATAATATGAATGTAATGTGTTTTGTAGAATAATTAATAAAGAATATCAAAAATTCTTCAGAAAAATTTGGGAAAGTTGTCAAACCAACCAGACTTTACTGATACAAATGATTAACAATTGTTTCTAGCAAGCAAAAAAAATCAAAAAGAATACATTCTGGTATTTTTTACCAATATTTTCTACAAAGAAAATTGAAGTAAGAACAAGTTAAAACTAAAAGTCTCAAGTTACACGAATTTTTAATATTTCTTGCTCATGAATGTATATCCACATTTCTTGTTCATTGGGTTAGATCAAAGAAATTTACTCTTACTAAAATGAGTTTTAAAGGCTAGAAAAAACCTAATCTGTTCTTAAATTTTTCCATAATAATATCAACATTTCTTGTTCATTTGGTTAGATCAATATATTCTTGAATGGGAGGGAACTCTTGAGACCTAAAAGAAATAAAAAATCTACAATTAAATTGATCTGTAGTTTCATGAAAATATCAACATTTCTTGTTCATTTGGTTAGATCAGTATGTTCTTATATGAGAGAGGAGAATTCTTACTCTGGTTTTATGTGAAGGATTTGTTCGGTTTTATGTGAAAAATGTATTTATCATCTATGTACTTATTTATAGTTCAGAAACATGTTTTTCTTTCAAGATATAGCCGAAATATTTGAAGTATATAGTCGAAAGCGTTCAATGAGCATTCCAACCAGGTTAAGATAATGAAAGGAGGTAGATTTTGAGCCTCAGGGGTTAAGAAACTTTTGAGTTTTTTTATGCAAAATTGAAAAATCTTTAGAAAATATTATATTTATCCAGAGAATTTTGATAAGTTTACATTTTTAGTACTAATTATTGATTCATATAACTTTTCTGGTTGATTGTCCCAACCAAAGTAATCATCAGTATTGAGGAAAATCTCCGAAAACTTCAATTAAAGCTTCACTTGAAATCGCTTTTAAAGCAGAACTGCTCTTTTATAATATATAAACCCATATCCCTTCTTATTTCACTCACGTAACTGCTCCCAAAATTATCCTTTCCATCATCTAAGAAAGCAAAGTGTTTAATCGATAAATATAACAGCTTACTTACAAACTAATGAGCGCTGAGACCCGCTAATGCGTACTTGTCTTTAATGAACAAAATTTCCCTACCAAAGCGTGAGCCAAATTGGAAAAAAGGACACCCCCATTGGTCAACCAATTAGCTCAGAAAACTCATTATTCATTAATTTGGGCTCTTAACCCTTAACAGAGTGTGACAAAAATGTAATTAACAAAAATAATATTAAAGTGCTTCAATAACCGAAAATATGCTTAAATGGAAATTGGTAATACTAAAGAGCCAGCGAAAGGGGGTAAAAGCGAAAATTTCGAAAAAATAAAAAATGAGAATGATAAAAAGCGAAAAAAATAAAAGAATAATCCAATTTATTATAATTATGAAGCGCTTTGCGCGCCGCTCAAGCACTTTTTACTATCCTTTTTAACGCTACCACTTTGTATAGTTGTTGTTGTAGCATTTTTTGTTGTTGCTGCATTTTTGTTGTTGTACAAAATTTCGCTTTTAATAAATGATCAGCCTTTCATTACTTATGTAGGACAGTTAGAGTTGACAAGCAAAAGCAAGCGCGCCAACAAAGTGACGAACGAGTGCGGAAGTTGGCAGCGGCAAGAGGACACGGCATAGAAAGGACTTGAAGCAAAAACAAATTGACGCCAGCGCGCATTTTAAAGAGTGTCTAACAAAAAAGTTTGCTGTAAAAATTTTGCATTTGTCTCACTTTTTTCTCCTCTTCCACCAGCCAAGCCTTTTGCAGCGCATTCTTGTAGAGAGCGCTCTTCACCCTCACCCCAAAGCAGCGTGTCGCCAGCACTTTAGCACACTTTCTAACACCTGGTAGTATGGCTTATACTTGTAGTAGGGTCTAACAATGCCTGTCTGAGTGTCTGCTGTTAGAAGTTTGCCTGGCAGACGAGTGGATGAGTAGGTGATTAGAGCAAAAGTGAGCGTATGATGGGTTATTACGCTCAACAACCCCTCGCTTTATGGTAATTTTTCGAGATAGTGTAAACAGAAAAATATTTCCAATTTGTTTCGAAAAAATGCTATAAAAGCGGCACTTTGTAGGAAAAACATATTAGCTGCGCATACTAATATATACTAACGAGTATTGTACTATGTATATGTATATCGCTGTATATATGTATATTAGGGTGAACCAAAAACTAAGCTATCCAACCAGAACCAAGAAAAAAACGTTAACTGCGGTTAGACCAAAGCTATTACACCTTTCACATATACAAAATAATTCATACAACCAGTTGTTTCTGATCGTTCAGGCAGCTATATGCTATAATGCTGTTATATATATCGGCGATTCCAATAAATGAGCAGCGTTTTTAGAAGAAATGTATAGGTGAAAATTTTCAAATCACTCGAGTGGTACAAAGCCTTCAGAGCTGATGGAGAGATCCTTTAATACCTGGTTTTAGACGACCTCTTCAACAGATGAAAATATTAAAAAAGTGAAGGATATGCTGCTTGAAAATCGTCAGGCAAGTTTTAGAGAGATAGCAAGAGAGCTCGACATCTCTCCCGACTCTATTCGAATGATTTTGGTTGATATTGTGTGTATGAAAAGGGCTCTTGCTGGACTCGTCCCTGTAAAGCTGAATTTTTTTCAATCAGAGTGCCGTAAACAGGCCTCTTTGGACATGCCTGATCGTACGAATTCCGATCTTACATTCATGGAGAGCATTATAACTGCCCATGAGACATGAGTTTATGAGTGTGATATGGAAAGCAATAAAACAATTATCGGAATGGGGGGTAAAAATGAGTCTAAACCAAAGAAACCATGTCTAAGCCGCTCAAAAATTAAAGTGGTGGTCATGGATTTTTTCGATATTCGTGGTTTGGTCCATCATGAATTTCTTCCGGAGAGACAGACGATGAATAAAGTAGTCTTCTTAGCCGTATTGAAACGTTTGCGTGAGAACATCCCTCAAAAATTGCTGAAATTGTGGAAGAACAATTCATGGATTTTACACGATGATAAAGTAGCATCGCGCAGAGGCACGATTTTGACCGAATTTCAACCCAAAAAGCGCTTTTGAAACGTTTTTCGAGGACTGGAAAAGTCGTTGGCACAAGTGTATAACATCTGGTGACGATTATATTGAAGCCGACAAAATAAATATAGATAAATAATTAAATTATCTCCGGCTGCTTTTTGTCACAATGTTATCCTTCTGAGTTAAATTTTTTAGATAATTTTAAATTTTTTAATGCTTTAGAAGTTATAGCATTTTTTCGCCTTTTAATATTTATAAAGGAAACTTTGAACGCTCGAAACAACTTTTAAAATTAATCCAAAAGTCCTTGAAACGCAATTTTATGCTGTATGTATAAGTCAATGTTAACCCCCAAAGCGTTCGTTTAATTTTTGCCTCACCCTATTGCATATATTTGCTTTAAAAAATAGCTTTGCATGTTGCGCTTTCATTTTTCAGACTGTTTTTCTCATATACAGTTTTTTTTGTTCTTGTAGTTGTAGAAAAAACTACAGCCACACTACATACGCAACTTGCACTACATAAATAAGCATCGACAAAATAATTATAATATTCAAGTGCTGCTTCAAATATGCACGCTATCAACAAAATGCTCAGCATGATGAATTACAAAGGAAATTAATTGTTCTCAGATAGAAGCGCTGATGGTAGACTAATATGTGCATATATTGGTTTATATGTGTATATATAGGTATGTGTGAATATATATTTATACATATATACAGAATATTGGGTGCTTATAACATACACACTCTCACTCACGCCCCCCTAAAGGCTTCGATATGGCAGGCCTCTCGCTGCTTTACTTATAGAGGGTGTCGAACGCAATTCTAATTATACCGAAAAACAGCCTGAAATATATTCACATATATACATACATATTTTCTTACAGGCATATATACTTACATACACTTTTTCATACACATCTCCATACATATGTACATCCAAATAATAGTCTATGAAAAGCCACTTACTCAAGTGTGTTTATATAAAATGTAAATTGCTCATGATTAAATGCACGAACATTGATAAATCCAATCGCTTATATGTATGTAGTTATACCTGAAAGTAGAAAAGAATTTATTTTTAGTTTATTAAAAATTTATGTTGCATCAATTATTTAAGACATTGGAGTAATTGCTAGTGTGATAAGATTTGTCCAATGAATAATGCTTTTTGTTAAGACACATTTTCTTGGTTATTAATTGCTTTTTATAAAGGTTACGGTATTTTAATTACAGCCACGTGGTAAATTCTAAGTGAAGGATTTGAAGAGAGCAATTATTTATAGAGATTATTGTATTTCTTATTCACACATAAATTCAGCTAATCCTCTACTTGAGAGTTAGGGGACTTCAATTATCGCTGGACACTTTTTTCATATTAGGTTACTCGATTAGTTGGCTAGAAATGGGGCGGTAAGAACCTTCATGTTATTGTCAAGTTATTTCTATGTTAATCAATTGTACTCAGGAATGTTTAAGAAATTACTTGCAATAAGTTTCTACCGATATTTTAATCACACTGAACAAAAAATGAGTCTAAGTTTCTTCTTTTTTAATATTTTCAATGTTTCAGTATATTCTTAAGAGCTTGTCAGCTTAACCAAAAGCATACCTCTAGGCGCTTGATTACTAAGACTAAAAGCATATATCTAGGCGTTTGACGACTTGAAAATTTTCACTAAATTAGTAACCTATATGTTTAACTATTAATAGCGATTTTTGGCTTAAAAGGCGTCTGAGCGTCCAAAAACTTTTGAAAATGAAAAACTCAAATATGCATTACTCAATGAAGATTAAGTAACCTTTAGGCGCTTGATAACTTAACTAAACGCATATCTCTAGGCGCTTGATAACGGAAACAAAAAGCATACCTTTAAACGCTTCACTACTTAACCAAAAGCAAATCTCTAGGCGCTTGACAACTTCTACCAAAAAATTGTTGATTGAATTGTTTCACTAAATTTTATAGTTAATACATTTAACTATAGTGATTTTGGCTTAAAAGACGAGCAATATACTGAGTGACCAAAAATGTTTTAAAATGAGAAACTAGAAGCATTACTCAATAAAGATTGTTTCCAAAACTTAAAAGCAACCTAGTCCATAAAAAATCGTGGTATACTATGGAAAGGACGACAGCTCTGATACTACGAAAACTGAGAAGAGCCGAAACGCAAAGAAGCAGTGAAGCTAGAGCCGCGAATAGCGAGCTAATGAGGTGAGCTAATATGCCAGGCTACTAAGTGGGGTCCCACAATGCCTTTTTACAAAGCTACAGATGACGCAGTCCAATATATTGGGTAGTCGAAAAAGTATTTTCGTATTTGTAATCAAATTTCAACCAACGAAAAGACTTTTTGACTGCCAATAATAAGATTAAGCGTGGTCCCGAATGGGTTATATTTTTAGCGATCAGTACGAATCGTGCAAGCTGCATACTACTAAGTACCAGTATCTATGGAATATTTGTTGAAAGACGATTTTAGATGTTAGAAATGGTTCTTGAACGCTACAAAGTAAAGTCGCTTTTGCATCGAACTATTATTGGTGATGAAAAATCGATTCATTACGACAACCCTTAAAGCAAAAAATTATAAGTGCAACATATCCAACTAGGCAAATCTATATTGAAGCAAGCGATCGCCTAAAAACGCACCGAGTTTGGGATTTCTCATGTTCGGCTTCATGTTATATAAGGACGGTTAAAAATAATTTCAAAAACTAGCATCCGCTGTTTTGCCTCAATTTGCCTTATAAATGACATAAGTTGAGGCTCCAAACTACCGCAATAACACACTAAAATTTCACAGATCTTTAACCTATAAAAATTGCAACCAATTTCCATTTGAAATGATTTAAATCTTGCAAAATAGTTATGAATGCATCTTAGAGCGCAAATTTTTTCTCACGCCCATTGTAGCGTAAAATGCAGCAAGCAAAAATCGCTTCGCTGCACAACGCACAATACACATTAATATACATACATATATGTCAGAGCATTACCACACACACACGTGAATTAGAACACCAACAATACTATGTGATGGGCGCGCTTATCAAAGGCAATACATCAACAAGACAGGGATGTGCTGGACGGCAGTGGAAATTGACATGAATTGAAACTGGACGGCAACGTTAGCATTGCGCCCGAACGGCCAACGAACGACATTGGTGTACATAACTCGGTGCATATTTGTAGAGTTGTGTTAATGTTTGCATGTGACTTCGGGCAGCAATGCGTGCAGTGCAGGAAGGAAGCCAAAGCTAAACTCTCAACAAATAACAAACAAAAGATACTAGAAAAGGCAATGGAGTAGAAATCAAAGTGCAGACAATCAAACATGTTTACAAATTTACATACGCTGGCGTTTGTGTGTGTACGTATGGGAGTGTGAGTGGTGTTCGTGCATTAGGGTGGTGCTTTACTCATTTAGATATGTTCTAAATGATTTTTTTCTTAACATTAAACTTTCTAACTATTTTATAAATTGAGATTTTTATATAGTCTAACGGGTGAAAACATTAGGGTGGTACTTAAGGAAATTAGAAGTGAAATAAAAGATATTTTTCAATATTCATCTTTCTACAGGTGAAAAATTTTTAAGATTTTTATATATTAGTATTAGGGTGGTTGTTAAGGAATTCAGTTTACGTTTTTTAAGGCATTAATTTTTTTTCGGTATTAGGGTTGTACTTTGGAAATGTAAAAATTAAATGAACTAAAATTTTTCGATATTCGACTTTCTAACGGTTTTTTTATACTATATATTTACATCTGTACTATATATAGATATATTTTTGCGGCAGCTTTAGGGTGGTTCTTAAGGAATTTTCAGGAATTTAAAAAGTAAATTAAGACTTTTGTATCTTAGTATTGGGGTGCTTTTTAAGAAATTAAGAGGACTATTTTTCCGACATTCATCTTTCTATCGGTATTAGGGTTGCTCTTTGGGAATTTAAAAATGAAATATATGATATTTTTCGATTTTCAACTTTTAACGGTTATAAATTTTATATATTTAAATTTGTATATAGACATTTCTGTGTGGCAGCATTAGGGTGGTTCTTTAGAAATTTGTGCAGATGATCATTTCGGATTTCATCCTTCTATCGGTTATATATTTTATAAATTGATATTTGTATATAGGCATATAGCCGTATTAGGGTGGTTCTTTAAAATTTTTAAATGAAATTAACTACATTATTAGACTTTAATTTATAGATCGGTTACACATTATATTGACATTTTATATAGACATATTCACGACAGTATTAGGGTAGTTCGTTAAGTATATATAAATGTTAGAGCATTTTTTTCTACTACAGCTTCATCGACATAAACTAAAAATCTAAGCGAATGCTTTAAATATCCCAAATACCCACACTTTTTGCAAGCACCACCCTAATGTGGCTACATAAAAGATACTACATATACAAAATCCATGCGTGCTGAAGTCGCGTCGAAGTCCGGGCGTCGAAATATGGCAATAAAGCGAAGTTTCGCCTTTAAGCAAAACTTTTGTTTGCGCTTCGCAATGCTGCTTGACCGTTGTGGCCTGCTTCTAGGGGCGTAAACACTGAAACTTACAAGCATACACGCCCGCTAGACACATATATTATGCCGCACTATGGTTGTGTATACACAGTGCCTATTTAGCATTTGCTAGTACAGCGCTACTTTCATTGAATGCCCGCCTAGATTGCGCAGACAACTCGAACTCGCTTATTGTCAATCACTGCTTGACCTCAGCATTGTACATCAGCATAACGGGCAACTAATTAAAGTACGTCAAACAGCAAAGGCACGATTGAGTTATAGTTGAAGAATAGCGTAACAGAGAAGACGATGGGCGCGCACAACAAAAGTGTAGGGAACAATAATGAAAAAAATTGTATTAATAAAGTTAAGTTCTACAATAAAGAAAACATATAAGAATACAAACATATAAATATATATATACATTAGTGAGCATGTTCATATGTAAGACAGTGCGTGGCAATGTCAGCTGTGTCATAAAACATTTATGCAGCTAAATCAAGTTTGCATAATAAAATTCAAAATTTACTGCATTAGGGCGGCACAAAGTCATGTAGCTGAGCAGCAGATACACATATACAAAACAGACAAGTAATAATTATAATAAAAATAACAACAACAATAAAGCATACGTAGTCAAAGCAAATGTTTGAAGGGAAAAGTGGGCAGGCCCACGGCGGTGACGAACAAACAAGAGGGGAACTGTCTCGATGACTTCGAAGAAATCGTGTATGTGTAAATATGCTGGTCTACGCCTATGTTGGCATTCGATATATTGCGTATATTTATGCATTTCTTCCACCAAACAGTCACACACGCACATGCATATATATAATATTGAATGTTTGCATATGCCACTCAATCATTCCATGCGTCCGAGTCTCGCCCGACGCGGCCAGCAGCCGGAAATGAAATCGTCTATGAAGTTCATAGCGTTTCCCGGCTTTCTGTGTGCCAGTGCAACACAATACTTTGCTTGACTTAAATAGCCAGTTGTTGTTGGTTTTATTTTTCTTATTATTCAGCTGGTTGTTATTGTTTTTGTATTTCTTATGCTTTAGCTAGCTGTATATTGACTCATTTGCTGCTCACTTCGCCTTTGCGGCAATGTTGCTTCTTACTTGCAACACACACAAACCAATGTTCGCACCAGTTAATTATATGCCAAACACACACGCCCTGTGGCACATATTACTACATGCAACTACACATACATATATATTTACATATGTATATGCAACTGCATTTGTACTTGCTCGCATGCATATTTATAAATGCATATCTAAATTTAACAAAGCCATATGCGAATGCAGCGCACTTTGTTATTGTTGTTGTTGTTGGCAAATGTTGCAGGTTTCTATTAGCAGAGAGGAAATGGCATAATGCAACATTCTCCAATGCCTTAATGGGTGTTAATAAATGCACACAATATTATGTATATCAAATAATAAGTACATATGTGTACTTGTGTATGTGTGTGTGTGCTCAAATACAGTTATAAAGCTGCTTTATTTGCAAATATGAATGCTATTCTTGTTATTATGACGACAGCGTTATTAATACTTAAGATAGCCATAAGTATAGCCGAGTTAGAGTTGCCATGTGGCATCATAATGGAGGCATAAATATTGATTTGACGATAACGGTTATAATAACACTGTACAACACGCGGCTGAGTTTGGGACCAAAACATAATTTTTCAAACGATTGAGTCATAAATCTGAAAGTACTTTCTACACTTTTCGAAGTTAGCCTTCAAATTGAAAAAATTCATTTCGAAGTTCGAAAGTAAGTTCCTTCCAAAATCGAAATATTTGCGTCGAAGGACGAAATTATCGAAATTGGATCAGTATTAGAAATTTTTTTGCGTGTGACATATGTTTTTGATCTTGAAACCGAACTTTCTCAATTTTTCAAAGCTAAGTTCGAATCCTCCACAATCGAAAAATTTGCCTTCGAAATCGAAACTTTCAAAATACCCGGCAATATTTTTTAAATATTTTTTTTTTTCGAAATTCCGAATTTTTTCGAAGATCCGTATTCGTACTGTTAAATAATCTTAAAATACTACTTTCTCCATTATTCAAAGCCAAGTTCGTGGATCAGTATATTAGAAATACAAATCTGTTATAGTATGAGTTTGACCTTGAAAAAGAACTTTCTCAATTCTTTAAATTCAGCTTCGAATTTTCCGAAATCGAACCATCGAAGTGGAAATTTTCAAAATTCCGGACAGTATTTTTGAAACAATGCTTTTTTTTCGAAATTCCGAACTCAAATCGTATGATTTTGATCTTAAAACAGTTATTTTTTCCATATTTCGAATTTAGCCTTCAGAATTGAAATATTCACCTGTGAAATTGTATGTTTTTCTGAAAGAGAAATATAATATTTACTTTTTTCGAAGATCCTTTTTTATACTATATGAGCTCAAAACACTACTTTCTCTATTGTTCAAAGTCAAGTTCGAAGCTTCCAAAATCAAAAATTTTTTCTTCGAAATTCGAAATTGAAACAAAAATTATTGAGTTTTTTAAGATTCGACTTTATATTGTCTCATGAGTTTGACCTTAAAATAGTACCTTCTCCATTTTCTGAATTTAGAAAATACTTACTTTTTTCGAAGTTCCGACTTCGTCCTGTTATATGACCTTAAAACACTACTTTCACCATTTATCACAGTCAAGTTCAAGGCTTGTAAGTACGAAAAAAATGTTCTTCGAAGTTCGAAATTTTCGAAGTCCGGCTCAATATTTCAACAAAAAATTAATTTTAGATACGATTTAATGTCTTGTGAGTTTGACCTTAAAGCAGTACTATTCTCCATGTTTAAAAACAGTTGGAAGCTTCTAAAATCGAAGTATTTGCATTTGAAGTTCGACATTTTCAAAATTCGTGCGAGTATGTTTAAAATGTAAATTGTTTTTCGAAGATCTGTTTTCATCCTGCCATATAAGTTTAATTTTAAAACAGTGATACACATTTATATATCATATTTCGATTTTAGAGGCTAACTTCGAATAATGGAGTGTGAATATAAGCATTCAAGTCAAAGTTGAAAATTCTTTATATTCCTACATATATTATATCTATATATATATAAATGCTTGGTCTCTTCATCATCTTTCAGCTTTCATATTATTGGGAGAAATTTCAAATTCGACAAATGCTTGCCCTATATTCACACCCCATTTCTATAAATTAATCCACAATTGACGCGTTCTACAAGTTCCAAGACGTCTCCAAACACAAATCACGGAAAATTGCAACTCCTTCCTGTCCCAGAAAATCCATTTTTATATTTAATTCGCATTGAAAAATATTTTTCTTTAAATCATATGAAAAACGAAATCAAATATATGCTTATCTACATAATTACGAATATTAATAGATGAGCTCAGATCGTAGCGTAAGGATTAAAGTGACGAAATATTTAACGCATCACCAAACAATGAGCATCATTAGTCAATTAACAGCGTTAGCAGCAGTAGCGACGCCGGCACCAGTAGACCACAGATTGTCAAGAGCCGCCAGACGCCGCCACAGGCACTTGAAGCCGCAATGCGTCGAAAGACCAAACCAAAATCGTGGCGTCTAAATATATAATAGACGTATCTTTGAACTCAAGTGCGAGCGCAGCACAAATTACCACGCTCACTAGCGGAGCTCGCCCTACGGTACATCCTCTCAATTCCGCCAGTTTAGGTACTCAAGCATATCAACTACACAACTATGTGGATATCTGATCAGTAGGCTGTTAGTGCCGAGTCTAACGCTCATATAGAGGAGGAAATGATATATTGTGCAAGCGGTAGTGAGCGCAGCGTCACTCAAGTGGACAAAGGCGAGCAAAAAAACACACAAATTGCTGCCGCTGAACTTTAAATGAAATACGTTTAAGAGGCGTTGAAATGTGAAGCCGAAAGGAAATTTTCCAGTGGCGAGCAGCACAAAAGAAAGCGACCGCTCTCTGCTTGAAAAAATGTGAAGCGAAAGTATTTCCGATGAAAATTACTGGCATCGCATTGCACAGCGGGCGATTTTGGGCGCGTCTGGTAAATGTTTGACTCTTCATTACAATGGGTTTCTGCATTCTTTAGTCTTTGTTTTCTGCTGTTTTTTGTTTTTGCAAATCAATCAAGTGCGTTCAAGTGACTTAAGCGGCAAATAGGCAAGCAGGCAAGCATATTAGCGGCTAACAAGGGGTTGAGTTGTTTTATACAGTTATACGTATGTATATAGTATACATATGTATATGTATGTATGTACATAAAATACAGGAAATGCAGTCAATCAGCTGTGAGAAGTGAAATGTGAATGAAAAAATTGAAAGGATTTGTGGGAAGTATCGTAATTCGCATTCTTAAGCGACCAAAAGTATGCTACAAACGCGGTCTGCTTCGAAAACTCTTTGACATTTTGAAAAATGCTGGTTCTGGTATGACAAAAAGTTCTAACTTGCATTTGATAAACCGAGTTTTTGGACTGCGTTGATTTTCTGAGGTGTTCAAATCATATAATTCACTCATTTATAACATGACGCGCTTAAATGTATGCTTTTAATTTTCGAAAAATATTTGGAATTTAATTGAAATTGGACCGAAAAGATATGGAACAACAAGCTTGCTTGAAATTTTGTGTTTCCAAATGAATTACGTTCAAAAATTGTGCCGAAACCCAAAAAACCAAAATTTGCCGAAGGCACTGAAAGTCATTCCAGCCAGGACTTATATTCATATGTATGTATAAAAAATTGATGAAAAGTTTAAAAATTGACTCATGATATTATTTTGAAAAAGATAATAAAGATTTTTACTAAAATACATGAAAAGGAAATTTTTTCAGTCCGGGTCAAAATTGATCAGATGGATGTGAAAAACTTTAAAATTATTATTTCAAAGATGATTTGATTTGATTTGAACCGGACTGGAAAAAATTACATTTTCATGTATTTCAATACAAATATTTATTATTAAAATACATGAAAATATAATTTTTTTCAGTCCGGTTCAAAATTGATCAGATCGATAAAAAAAAAATATTAAATTTGGCTCGGAATATTATTTTAAGGTGCTAAAAACGATTTTTATTAAAATACATGAAAATGTAATTTTATGCCAGTCCGGGTCAAATTTGATCAGATAGATCGAAAATTTTAAAAATTGTCTCGGAATAATATTTTAAAGTTGATTATAAAGATTTTTATAAAAAAAACTTGGAAATGTAATTTTTCCAAAGTCCGGGTCAAATTTGATCAGATGGATTTTCAGACTAAATTTAAACTTCAAAAATTCTCCCCAAAAAGTAATTTCTTTCTATTAGTGTGAAAAATAAAATTTTCTTGTTGTTTTATACTAAAATTCCCGTTATTCATTCTCCGCGTCAAAGCTTATTTTATTCTTTGTCAAAAAAACAAAAAAATCTTATTCATTCATTTTTCATTTTGTGTGGTCATTGTTTCACTGACTGCATATGAATTAACTTTCAACGTATTTGTTAATGCAACGCATTTGTGGCAATGCCATTTTCGGTCAAAATATCATTACCGAGCCTAATTATTTCAAGCCCTATATGGTTTGTAGTATGTGCTTTGGCTTATTTTTTTGGTTATTTTTTTCCAGACAATGGGCTTTATGAAATTCTTTGAACTGGAACAACCTAACGAATTGTGGGGGAAGCCACTAAGCACATGCGCACAATGACTAACAAATAACTGCATGAAAGAATCATATGTGCTCGGAAGACTACACTGGCACATACACATACATAGATACGTACATACGTATACATATATACACGACTATGCGCCGGGGTTAATTGCTGGTTATGACTGCTTGAAAGTAGTTGAAAAATGAGATTTCCGCTCACAATAGCTTTTCAACAATAAGCGTTTAAATTGCGTTTGTGTGTGTGGTTTTCTGTTTTTTTTTATCACCCAGAAAATATTAAAAACTTAAACAAAACTGTTAATGTTCATGATTACATAAGCATTTTATAAAAACCCTGTAATTTAGGGGCGTCTATTTGTTTATTGGCTGTTATTACAGTATTAGCCAATGTTATATGGTCACTCAGGCGCAAAGCAATTCGCGCTTAATTTAGCATTGTACTTATTCAGTGTTTAGCTGAATAGTGTAATTATTATAAAAATCAAATTGTAACTTTCAAGTAGTCATGGGCCATAAGATTTGGCGTTATTTAAGTACCTCTCATTAGCGCTGGTGAATTTAATACAGAAATTGGTTGTGTAAATTTAACAGAAGTATGGAATTTGTTTGGAAATATAATTCGGTCTAAATATGGCTCTATTACTCTAGGTTCGAGATCTTAGACTGAAAGCGTACAAAATACAGAAGCCGTTCAACATTTTTAAGCGACATCGTCTCACTCTATGGGCTCTTGAAAAGTTCTGAGAAGATCCCATGTTTTCGAGTCAAATCTTTTTCAGCGATGAGGCTTATTTCTGGCTCAATGGGTATGTAAACAAGCCAAATTGACGAGCTTGGGATGAAGAGCAGTCTGAAGAGGTTCAAGAGCTACCATTACATCCAGAAAAAAAGCGGTTTGGTATGGTTTGTTGGCCAAAGGAATCATCGGTCTATATTTCTCCAAAAGTGATGCCTGTGAGAACGCTGTAAATTGGCGACCGTTATCGCGCCACAAAACCGACTATTTGATGCCTGAAATTAAAACTCGAGATCTCGGCGGTATTTGGTTTCAACAAGACACATCCTTCACATCGAGCATTTCGGCCGGAATAGCCCGAATTTCTTCGGAAATGTTGTCTTCCAAAGCTGGAATAGTTGCTGGCTTATTTCTGTAGACTTTAGACTTGACGTAGCCCCACAAAAAATAGTCTAAAGGCGTTAAATCGCATGATCTTGGTGGCCAACTTACGGGTCCATTTCTTGAGATGAATTGTTGTCCGAAGTTTTCCCTCAAAATGGCCATAGAATCGCGAGCTGTGTGGCATGTAGCGCCATCTTGTTGAAACCACATGTCAACCAAGTTCAGTTCTTCCATTTTTGGCAACAAAAAGTTTGTTAGCATCGAACGATAGCGATCGCCATTCACCGTAACGTTGCGTCCAACAGCATCTTTGAAAAAATACGGTCCAATGATTCCACCAGCGTACAAACCACACCAAACAGTGCATTTTTCGGGATGCATGGGCAGTTCTTGAACGGCTTCTGGTTGCTCTTCACCCCAAATGCGGCAATTTTGCTTATTTACGTAGCCATTCAACCAGAAATGAGCCTCACCGCTGAACAAAATTTGTCGATAAAACACATTTCGAACCGAACACTGATTTTGGTAATAAAATTCAATGATTTGCAAGCGTTGCTCGTTAGTAAGTCTATTCTTGATGAAATGTCAAAGCATACTGAGCATCTTTCTCTTTGACACCATGTCTGAAATCCCACGTGATCTGTCAAATACTAATGCATGAGAAGAAAGTCAAGAGCTATATTACATCCAGAAAAAAAGCGGTTTGGTATGGTTTGTTGGCCAAAGGAATCATCGGTCTATATTTCTCCAAAAGTGATGTCTGTGAGAACGCTGTAAATTGGCGACCGTTATCGCGCCACAAAACCGACTATTTGATGCCTGAAATTAAAAATCGAGATCTCGGCGGTATTTGGTTTCAACAAAACACATCCTTCACATCGCATCAATCAGTGGATTTATTTAGAGAACACTTCGGTGAGCAGATTATTTTCGAGTCTTTGGTCAGTCGATTGGCCACCAATATCGTGTTATATCACACTGTTAGACTGTTTTCTGTGCGGATATGTAAAGTCTAAAATCTATGCGGACAAACCCGCTGCGATTCAAATCTTGGAGCAAAACATCACACGTTTCATACGCCAGTCAACAGTCGACATGCTCGAACGAGTCGTTGAAAATTGGACTCAACGGCTGGACCAGCTGAGACGTAGCCGCGATCAACATATGAAAGAGATAAGCTTCAAAAACTAAATGCGAAAGAATGTTCTTCAGAATGATAATAAATAATACCAATTACATTTGAAGTTTCTGTGTTTTTTCTTAAAAAAAAAAGTAGTGAACCTCGAAATGGAGCACACTTTGGATCGGGTAGATATATAGATAGAGACATAAATCTCTGTGCATATACCTACCGTAGAATCTTAGTACTCTTAGATAGTCTTTAGTACTGCGTCGTTTGATTATTGCCCTCTCAAACTGTGTTTGAAGAGCTTTAACAACCAAAGCAGTTTCGAAATGTATCGCCCTTTCATAAAAATAAATTTTAAAAAATGTGTCTCTTTGTTTAGTTAACACAATAACTTGATTTTCACTAAATAAATTGTCACGCTTATCAACAACAATACAAAATTAAAGGCGCTAAGTAAGTTGTCACGGCGTGACGAACAAAAGGAAATTTAAGCCAAACAAATATTTAACTCTTTACACAGATTTAAGGCGGCGATTAAGATATATTTCTTTAAAAAAAATTAACACCATAACCCATAAGCTGTGCCTACAACCAGAGCTTGCAACAGCTAAGCGGCAAACAAATACTTGCAACACGAAACAATTTGTCAATTAGACAAACTGGCGGTATTGTTAATGCATGTAAAGGCAAAGACAATGAATTTCGAAAGAGTTAAATAGTAAAATTAAGCCAAAATAAATGAAAAGCAATAAAGACAAAGGGCACATAAAATAGTGAACTAAAAAAGAATGATAAGAAAAATTACGAAGATTTTTTTATTTTTTTATTTTTATTATTTTATGTTTGCTTGTGTGTGCGTAGGCTAATGTGGCGCCAACTAATTAAGCGCGCCATATATTAAGGGCACAAAAAGCATATGAGCGCAACAGCCTACACCTGCAATTAAAATTAATTTTCCCTCCAAGAGGCAAAGGAGATTTTTCACAAAACAATAAAATTACACACCGAGAATCGGCTAACAAACTAACAAATGCATAAAAATTAGATGAAAGAAAAAATTAGAGACATTAAAGAACATACTTGAACAAGAATACACATACATATATGCGCTACAACGCACTCACACCCTTCCATACACACATATAAAAAGTACTCAAGAGCCGTGGCAAGGCAGCACCAGCGGCAATGCCAAGTCGCTGTAGATGAAAAATTTACAAGCACCCAAGCGAAATGACGATAATAAACAAGCAAATATAAAGGTAATAAACTTAAGCGCAACAACTACAACAAACAAAGTGGCAGCGGAAGGTGGAAAGGTAAAGACAACTGAACTGAACTGAATTGAAGCAACTGAGGTAAGAAAACAAAAAACGCAACAAAAAATAAATAAAATAAAAACAACAACTAAAAACGATAAAAATCGAGGTAAGATACACAAAAAGCAACAACAACAACGCCAAACAATTTCACAATGCATATCAAATGATTTGAAGAGAAAAATCTCCGCAATGCGAGATGCCGCGCTGCCGGCTGCAGATAACAATAGTGATACAGCATGATAAACAACAACAATAAAACAAATATGCATGACACTACCTGTAAAAACACACACATACAAGGTACAAGGCAACAATAAGTTACATAAGCCTGTGTGTGCACGTCTGACGCATGCAGATTTATTTGTGCTGCGCGCCGGTGGCAGCAACACACTGCAGCGGACAATTGCCGTGTTGATGATAGTGGCAACAGCAGCATTGCACCTGTGTGCGTGCGCCTGATCGCATAACTGTACGCTTGTGCGTGTGTGTTGGTACGTGCGTAGCGCCAGTCATGCAGGCGGCCACATGTGGCTCACAAAGTGGCAGCAGCAGTCGGAACGGCTGAGTATGGTTTGTGCGCAGAAAAGAAGGAGAATGAAATCATTTGTGACAATCGGCAACAAAGTCGAGTGGTGGAGCCCTAGAGTGCGGGTAGGTAGGCACACTTGTCAACTTCTGCGTTCTGGAGAACTTGCGGCTGAGATTTTTATCGCAACAGTGTTGACGAAAAGTATGAGGACGTGAGAAATTTATATTTTTTTGGATTTATATGAAGAAATAAATGTTTGGAAATATGAAAAAGTGCTAGAACGACTTAAACATTCGCTGTGGAATTAAAAGTCGTTAAATTTTTGAGTATGGAAATTTTTATTTATTTTGTTTTAACTAATAATTTTGTTAAATTACAGTTTAACTTCTCCAATCACCACAATCCACAACAAAACTTCGAGTTAGAGAGACTTTGAGTTATGCAAGGAAATTTGTATGAAATTTAAGTTTTATATCGAATTCAAGAGTTTGAGTTGTGGAAGTTTGAGTTATAAAAGTTCGACTTACGATAATTCAACTGCATTTTGTTTTCACTGAACAATTAAACCAAGTTGCGATTCAGTTTTTTCGTTATATTTTTCTATTTTTACATGCCTAGTGAATCTAAGTAAGCTGCGTTTCTAAACTTTGATAAGAAATATCCTTATTTTTTTTGATTTTTTTTGCTTCTAAATTTAAAAAAATAAATACATTTTCCTATTTATTGTATTTTTTTGTTTTTCTTCTGAATATAAATATTTTCCCTATTAATGTAATTAACTTTAGCTCCAATAATTTACTGAAAAAATTTTAAATTTAGTGTCATAATTTCGAAAACCTTTCTATACGTACTACAGTCCCATAAAAGCATACATTCATACATACAGGTATATAAAAAATAGTATGTCCCACTATTCTTCGCAGCCAGTGTAACTTCATTTTCTTCACTTTTATGTATTCCTGTTGATTGTAATTGATGCTGCTGGCACATTTTGTGCGCTAATTAATTAGAAATGTCGAAAATTATGATAGGCGTAACGTGTAACATATGCAATAACAAACATAACAACAACAACAATAATGTAGTGGCACACGGAATAACATAGGAATTCTTGCAGGTGCAATTCACCTTAAGAAAATGTGATTTAGGGTAATAAATAATTTTTTTTTAATAAAAATTAAAAAAAAAACAACAAAAAAATAACAAAAATAAAATAAAATAAAAAAATAAAAAATAAAAAAAATAAAAAAAAATAAAAAAAAAATTATAAAAAAAAACTGATAGAAAATATTTTTTTTTTTAAATAGTGAAAAATGTTTTTTTTAATTAATAGTGTTTTCAAATTCCCACATTTTCAGTAACGTAACTAAAAAATTTTTTTGCCGTAATTATATAATAAATTTTCAAATATTCTTTAATTTTAAATATGATAAAATTTATTACTGGTTTTTTATTGTTATTTTTTTTAATTTTTTTAATTGATTTTTAAATTTTTTTCGATACTTTTCTCGAATTTTTGTAAATATTATTTTTTAATTATATATGGATTTGAAAAGTTTAAAACTTTTTTTAATAGCAGATTACTGGTAATACATTTTTTTAATTTCTTTATTCAGTTTTTTTTACCATCTTTTTCTAGATTTTTTTTTAATAAAAAAATTTTCTTAATTTTTTTTTAAACAATTTACCGTTAATAGATGATCATAAAAAAATTTTATACCAATGCATTTTTATTTTTATTTTATTAACTTTTTTATAAAAAATAATTTTTAAAATATTTTCCAAATTTATTTTTTGGAAAACTATCAATTATAAATTTTTTTTACTAACATATTAATATTAATGGTTTTTTTATCAAAATAATTTTTTATTTATTTTTTTTTTTTTAAAGTCGGGATTGGGTTAAAAAAAAAATATTTAAAATGTTGCCAATAAAATCCTCTTTCGGAAAATTGGAATTGATTTTTTATTTTTTTTTCCCAAAGATTTTATTTTCATTTTTTTGTTCAATTTTATTTTTCAAAAAATTATTATTTTAATTTAATAATATTTACCTAAATAAAAAAAAAAAAAATATACATATGTTTTTTAACAATAAAATAATATATGTATGTTTTTTACAACCAGGCTGGAACCATGGCACTTAAGATCTAAGTCTTTCACTTTATTAAAACAAAATTAAACAAAAAATTATTTTGTTTAAAAAAAAAAAATATTGTTTTACTTCCATAAATAAATTTCCATAAATTTTATAATATTTTTTTTGTGTTTAAGATTTTCTGGCTCTTAAGATCTAAATTTTTCTTTTCAACTGAAAGTAGAACATAAATGTATTTACAAAAAATTTTAAATATCTTTTTTTAATTTATTTTAAGAAAAGAATTAATTTTGAATTTGGTTTCCTTTTTTTAATAATAACACATACTTTTATATTCCACAAATCTTTACCTAAATAAAAGAAATTATAATTATTTTTATAATAATAATTTTTTATTTTAATTTTTTTTATTTTTGCTCGAATACTTTTGTATTTTTTTAATTTATTTTTTCAATATTTAAGACATGTTTTTTTTCACTTGCAATCTTAAAATGTTTCTAAGTCGTAAAATTTTGTAAATACCGTGATTATAATGATGCTTTCAAAAAGCAAACCTAAAATATACCAAAACTATTTCGTAATGAAGCATCAAAATTTCCATTCGGAAAAAACACCGAAGAAATTAAAAACCTATTGGGGCAACAAAAACCAAAACAAGAACTCACAATTTATGTGCCAGTTGACATAAATTATGCTAAATGCAGGGCAGATATCAGTGAACCGGCAGCCGATAGAAGATACCAACATATGAACATACAAACCAAAACACAGCATCTACTAGGAATGGCCTAGAGACGAGCACGAGCAGACGCAGAGTGCAGATAAGCAGCAGAAATTGCTGTATCTGAAAACACTGAAGCATACTTTTCAACTACACACATATGTACATACAGAGAAAATATTTTACATACACACGTATAGCCTTAACATAACTGTTTCGAGCATCACTTACAACTGTTTTCAGCCAGCAAGCTGTTGAAGAAGCTGTGTACCATAAACACACACATGTATAAGAGCCCGGCACGTTTGATGGAAATAAGCCTTGTGCTTTTTGTTAACATTTTTCTTTTGCTTAAAAGTAAACAAACTGGAAATGTATCAAAAAAAAAAAAGTCACAGCGACAAAAAGCACATGCACGCGCTGATTGCGCGTCAACTTCATTAGCAAGCAAAGCGTGAAGGTTGGCGACGCCAGCAGCACGGCGTATGACAATGCAGTAAATGCAAAAAAGAAAATAAACGAAGACAACGGACGAAAAATTTCTGCGGGCAAGCAGAAAGGCTCATAGTGTAATTTCGAGTTCATTTTAAAATGCGCCCATTTGGGTGTGAGCTGAAAGCAAAAGTAGTCTAGTTGGAAATTGGAACACATTTCGTTTACAAGAAAATTGCAAAAAAAAACTGGAAAAAAACTTTGGAGAAGTTGTTGCTCTGTATAAGATAGGTTTGTATTTTTAAAGTTTTTTGTTTGAATATTTTTCACTTTTTTTGCGGAAAAGCCGTCAAAACAGTACATTGACAGTACAAAAGTACAGCGCCATGCGAGAGAATCTGCTTACATACAATGTACTCTTATTCTGACCGTTTATTTGCGGTTGCTGGGCGCTAGCGAACCTTGTTGCTGTTTATTAGCCATTTCAATGACACGCGTTTAGCCGCGTAACGAATTTTCCGCACAAGCGCATCTGCTTTGGTTTAATGTTAGACTTAAAGCTGGAGAGCTGGTGGTTTTAAAGCAAGGCGGAAGAAAAAACTGTTTCATTAAGACAAAATTTTAAGAAGAAGAGCTTAATGATTTCGAAATAAATATGAAATCAAATAAAATACAAAAAACTAAATTAAATAAATTCAACAATAATTTTTTTCACTCAAAAAGGCGGTTTAAGAGGTGACATGGGCTTAATAAAATCGATTATTTTTACAAGACCTCTAAAATTTCGTCCTAAATTTTAAAGTTGATGCGAGTAATAGTTTCTTAGATACAATATTGAAGCTAACTAGGCTAAGCGTGTCGTCTTTCAACTCGATTTTCTCGAAACTGTGTTTTGAAGTGAGTTGATAAGATTTCTCGAAAACTAGTCAACCGATCTTCATGAAATTTTACATAGGTATTTGAGATACATTTCAACAATTAAAAAAAAAATTTTGCGAAATTTCGACTCAAATTTTTTTGCATTTTTTTTTTGTTAAAATGTCTGCAAAAATCCAATTTTCTGTTGTTTTCCTTCGTCCAAGTTCTAAGTTAACGTACTGGGGGTCACCAGAAATAGCGTCGCAATGGCGGAGTTTAAAATATTTTTTTTCCAAAAATTTCAGAATTTATTTGCTAATAGTGTATGTTTGTAACAATAAAAAAATGTTTATAAAATAATTAATTTTTTATGTAAGAAAAAATTATTGAGAAGAGGCTGTTTTTTACCCAAGAAAACCCATGTAACCCCCGTAAAAGAGGGTTTTTGCAAGGCGATCTTCTTCATTATTTTAATACGAAGGAAACTTCACACGAAATTCGTGTTTTGGTGGAAGTTTGTGGCAAATATACTCACATTTAAAAGTGGTGATTTAGGCTTGGAAGACGAAAAATGTTCTGGGCGGATAGAACAGTTTGAAGATGAGGACGCTGAAACATTACTTATTGAAAATTGTTGCCTTAAGTTTTGAAGCATATTATTAAAAAATAATTAAAATAGATAAATTTAAAAAAAAATAATTATACAGTTTTACGAATAAATAGTGAAAGAAAAAAATACAAGTGAAAAAATTAGAAAATAATTTTCTATTGTACCGCTAGAATTTTTTGCTTGTGCAAGTTGCTTATAAGCAACTTTGGGCGTTTAGGTCATTCAAATATTAAAATGAGTAAAGCACGAAAAGGGCTGTGTAATGAAGACCTACAGCAGATTTTGCAGATAGACTGGGACAAATCTTCTGACGAAGAGTGTGACGAAGACGATGAAGAGTTTTTGGAGAAGGATTCAAAAGAGCTTTTAGAAAATGGTGAAGAATTAGAAATCAATATACTTAAAACTGCCAATCAAGAAATTTCTAAAAGATCAGAAAATATACCAATCGACTTTCAAGACGTTACTTGGAAAGAGTCAGAAGAAAACATTAACGTAGTAAATAAGCCGATTCAATATTTCAACACTTTTATTGATGATGCTTTAATCAAATTGATTGATATATTTTTTCCTTTGCATGTATTTATATCACTCAAATACTGCCCTAAACGCCCAAAGTTGCTTATAAGCAACTTTTAATATCTTTTGATCGAATCACGCTAGAAACCTAAACCTTTTCATGGCAGTTCATTGAGCCATTTTAAGTCGGCAAATCAAGAAAAAAAAATTTTCTCGTGATTGGTTTAAGTGCGGTCCTGAAAGGGTTAAAACAAAATAAGAACTCCCAGAAACCTTGGCAAGCACAGAATCAGCAATTTTGAAATATAGAAAAACAGCCCTATACAAACAAAAGCAATGAAATTGGTTGTCGTAGGAATTGAAGCCAAGAAACGTTGAAAGACGATTTTGTATATAAGAAATGGTGCTTAAAAAGATAAATTTTGCTTTGAATTGTGAATAGTAAAAAAAGTAATTTTTGCATTGTATTGTGAGTGGTGATAAAAAATTAATTCATTACGATAACCCTAAATGCAAAAAGTCGTATAATACATACGCAAGAAATTTTCTCAACCAGATGAACGGCGAAGTCGAATATCTATGTTACTAAGACAATGCTTTTTGAGCTTCTAAAACCAGGTAAAGTCATTAACGTGGAACGCTACCAACAAGAATTCAAATTCAAATTGTGGCCAGAAATTGAAGAAATGCGCTCGCAATTGACGACAAGATACGAGGAAATAATTTTCCTTCAAGAAAACGCTCGACTTTACCCTACAAGACCGTTTAAAAACTATTTTGACAACAGCGGTCGGGAAGTAAGTGCCTTAACTATCTATTAATTCAGGCCTTGCTTCTTCTGACTACTATTTCTTCCGGTCGATTCAGAAACTCTCAGAAGAGAGTATCAAAAATTAGCTCGATTCTGCTTGATTAAATCCTGTAATGGATTTCAAGAAAAAGAAAACTTAATGCAGTCTCGTGGCAGCGCTGACGGAATGAAGTGGTTTTTGCAAATAAGTAATAAAAATTGGAATTAAGGAAAGCTGAACTTTACAGAGCATAAGTGCTTTCTAAGTTTTTGAATAGACGGATTTACTAAACATTACAGGCGCTAAGACAAAGTAAATAATTATAAAGACTTGTAGGGATTTAGCTTCACAATATTATTCCAAAATGATAATAGATCGTAAAACTGTAGAGAGAGTTGAAATGAATTTTTCAAAATGATTTCGACATCATAAAAGGCTTAAGTCAAGAGGCGTTGAAGTCGCCTACTAATTCGTTGCGTTTATACTCGTATGAAGATTATGTGACGATTGCAATAGTGCTCTAAGGTGAATATTTGCTTCAGAATTGAAAAAATATAATTCTTCTAACACTTTTGTTGTTGTTGAACAATGATGTGATACTTTATTAAGAAATTATTTGTTTATTATTTTTCATGCAATTCAAAGTTCTTCAGAGAGCCATTTAATTTAGTCTATTAGATTTGTTTTCAAAAATATTTGAAGCCCAGCGATTTCTAAATTTACTGAAATATTTCTAAAATTAATACAAATTAATTTTGTATTTCAGGGTATCGCTTTTTTATAGAACTTATGCTTGAATTAATTGGTTGAGGTGTTTTGAAGCATTTCCATTGATTATATGGCAAACCATGGTAATGAAGAAAACTACTTTAAAGCGTTTAATTTCTGCATTTTGAATGAAAGTTATCTATAAATGATGTATTTATGTATGTACATATATGTATACAATATAATATAACTTCATCAAAAACTTCGAAATTGAGTGTTTTTTATTACTCACAAACTATTACCAATATAGAAGAGATGAAAACCCACACCACATTTATAACAGATACACACAACAAAAATTAACCAAAAATATTCGTAAACTTTCTGTAAAGAACTGCTGTTAAACAAAATAAATTCGAGCAGACCAAATTACCGTTAAAAGAAATTCAAAAACCATTAGACAGCATGAAGAGCAAATCAAATCATCAATAAATTTTACGCTAACTGACTGCAATCAAGACGAAAAATACGGAATTTCAACTGTTTTATAGGAAAAATCTGTTTTCATAACAACAACAAGAAATAAGCAAACAAACAGTAAATACAAAACAGCAGAAATATTTATACCAGCAAAGCAGCGAACGTCAAATGCCACACATAAATGCCAAGCATACCAAAAGTGATTGGAGCTGCAGAAAGCAAGTGAAAAAATTTGTGTATGTATGTATTTAAAAAAATGAAAAAAACCAAAAATGTATACTATGGCTACATACTAGCTAAAATACCCTACACAGTTGGACTCCTAATAGCTGGAAAGGGTGTAAAAACGTATTTTTCTTGATTTTGGTGGGGTAGTTTGTATGGCAGCTATATGCTATAGTGCACAGATTTGAACGATTTTTTCGGAGCATATACCGTTGACTTGGATTACTATTCATGCCAAATTTTGCCAAGATATCTCGTCAAATAAAAAAGTTGTTCATACAAGGACTTGATTTTGACAGGTTAGTTTGTATGGTAGCTATACGCTATAATATGTAGTTTGATCTTAACATTTTGTACGGAGAGTTATAGCATTGCCTTGAAAAATAATGTTTGCTAAATTTTGTGAAGATATCTCGTCAAATAAAAAAGTTTTTCATATAACAACTTATTTTTGATAGTTCAGTTTGTATGGCAGCTATATCTCATAATGATTCGATATGAGCGAATCCGACAAGTGAGTATTGTCTTGATGAAAAAAGAATGTGTGCAAAATTTCAGAACGGTAACTTAAAAACTGAGCGACTAGTTCGACTATATAGTCGAACTGACAACCGGAGAGGGTGAAATCGACTCAAATCGTCACCCTGATCATTTTTACAAAGTCTGTATTGTGTCTGACGTTTCCTTCTGCAAATTACGAATTTCTTAACAAACATAATATTAGTACACTGTTCAGGGTATAATAAAAAAAATCGCGCCAGAGTCTATCGAAAAAGCAATAAAAGTCCAAAAGAGGGACTCTTACAATTTGCGGCGTATGCAGCAATTCTCGGCAAACTTGTGGCAGCCACATGGCGAACTCCACTACAGTACCATCCACTGCTTGCCACACGCGCTTTACTGTCACTTGTCGTCACTGCGACCGAATAATCGACATTAGAAGATCAAAGCGTTGAGTGCCATATGCCAACGCCAGGCAGCGTCAAGCGCATGGCGTAGACGGAAATGTGAAGAATTTTAATTGTCAAACATAATTTTTCACATAATTACCTGCTCATAATTTTTTCACCAATAAACATAAAATGTTAACGCGCTTTGCTGTGCTTTGCTTTGCTCTGCCATGGCAGCAAGTAAGGGCATGAATATGTGCGGAGAAGAAAAAATTAATAAATAAAACTCACGCGGCACATAGACAATTTTCGGTTACACAGCAGCCGCGACAAGATTGGGTGCATTTGATAAAGCAAGTAGCAAGTAGAGGCGAACGCTGCGTAAAGCGACAACAAACACAAATGAAGTGAAGGCAAATGAAGCGCAAAACAAAGTGAAATTAAATGAAATCAAATGTGCGCCCATTTCATCTCAGATATACATATTTATGCGGCAAGGTGAATGGTAGACACAGTGGACACATAAAGAAATTAATGCGCTTGCTGCAGCGTCGGCCACGGTGTGCAGGGTGCAGGGAGCGCCACGGCGGCATTTATGATGCCTTTGTAATTTCGCTTAATTTGTGCGCTGCGGCCGATCAGATAAAACTGGCATACGCAGGCATAATTTAGTACGGTGTTTTGTTGGTGCTGCTTTTTTTTGATATCTATCATTCTTTCATCATTAAGCAGGTCAGTGCGCTGTGGCAATGCGTAGGCTCGAGCATTTAGTCAACAAATCTTAAATGTACATCTGCCATAGATTTTACGCTTAGACAGTCAGCAGTGTCATGTACATGCATAATTTTTATTTTGAATGCTTTTTTTATATGATTTGCGGAAGATAGTGTTGGTGAAGTTATTGTGCAGGGGGTTTTTTTTGCAGGATTAAATAAGAACTGCATTGAGTGGAAGAAATATGTTTTTTGTGCAAATCTAATTGTGCAGAAATGTTGCTGTTGTATGAGAATATCTTTCTTGGATGTAAAAAAGCAACAAAAATAGTAATTGCAGCACATTTTTTATGCCTGTTGAATGTTTTTTAAGTTGTTGGTGATGCAGATAAAAATATGAAGGCAGTATTAGAGTAGCGTAGAAATTTTAAAAAATAGTTTAGATATTAAAAAATATATTCCTTAAATGATTTTAGAAAATATGGATTATTTTCAAATTTATAGTTCTTTTACTGTCATTGCAACTCGGCCGGTTTAGTCTTCTTCTAAAATCTCTCTCGAAATATATTTTTTCGATGCATTTGTTATGATCTAATCAACAAATTTACTTGGAATATTCTTCCAAATATTCTCTTCGTAGCACTTAAGGCCACAATAGAACTTAGATCTTAAGATTTATTTATCTTACGTACCACTCTATGGTATTAGCCAACATTGAATAAATGTTTTGTACTAAAATTGTAAAATTTTTAAAATATTAGAGATATGAAAAATAAAAAACAAACCATAATTTTTTTCTCAATGCGAAAAAGCGCTCGAAATTCGGGCGTCCAGAATATTTAGACTTAATAGGAAGTAGACCAATATAGAAGCTGAATTAAAAAAAGAAAGAAAAAAAAAACAGATTGATTGGCTTGAGCCATTGGATTCGTCTTGGTGGTTCATCTTCAGAAGTTAACAAGGCTATTTCTTCGTTACAATGCTGCAGCAATCTGATGCGATTTTTGATATTTCTGCGTAAACTTAGTTCACGCCTAGATCACGCTCTATACATAGGCTGCTATATATATTTCTCGACTAGTGTTGCCAGGTGCAGTCTGACATTTCCATTGGAAAGTTTGACATTTTTTAGCATAACATCACTCAGAACGTTTTGTCATTTAATTGCAAATTGTTTTATTTACAGGGAATTAAAAAATTCATCTCAGCCAAAAAATGGAATTAATTCGTGAACATTTTCGTGTCATAATTTTTCACAACTTTCGACGGGGATTATCACGACAAGAGTGCATCGATGAACTAAAATCTTTGTATGGCTATGAAGCACCATCCTATAGCACTATGAAAAACTGGTACAACGAATTCAATCGTGGACTCGCTTGAATTCCGTGAAGGTCGTCCAAAACCAGCCGTTGTGCCAGAAAACATCGATGCCGTACGTGAACTGATAATGCTAGACCGTCATGTAACATACCTTCAGATAGAGGCATGCCTATGCATTTCTCCCACCAGCATACATTCGATATTGCATGAACACCTGGCCGTAAAAAAGACTTTTATAATATCGTCACAGGTGACGAATCATGGATCTATGCGTATGGGCCCGAAACAAAAAAGGCAATCGACCGTGTCGGTCTTCCAAGACGAGTCAAATCCAACGAAAAAAAAAACAAAAAAAAAAATAAAAAGAAACCATTTTCGTTGACAAATATTCCTATTTTATTAGATTTTATTAGACCAAAAATATATATAGCAGCCCTCGTATCAGCACATCTACAATACAAAGGCTCTTTGACAAATAGTCTTAGTACTTTAGAATGATTAAAATCAATCAATATTGTCTTTAGAAATTTTTCTAAATTGATATCACGAAAATTTCAATAAAAGCATACCATGATATTTCTCACTTTTTGTGTGCTTACTATGAGATATTTGTTCCCAGTTATTTTATTTCAAAAATGTTAACCAATTATAATGGTAGTAACAAGAAATATTTTATATTGTTATGCATACTAAGATTATGTATATATACCAATGTTTGTAATTTTATTTTCAAATATTAATTTGATTGTTGCATTGGATTTTAAATGATATTTCTTGCTTTAAGAACTAAATGTTTACTCAATAGTTTTATTCGAAACGCTAGTTTATAAGTCGGTGAAGAAAATTTCTCCGAAACATCTAAACTTAGAAAAATTGTCGCACGATAGTATTAGATCCATCAAGTAATAATAAAAGGAATAATATGTTTGATAATAATTTCAATTTTTTAATCCACTCTGTAATTTAATTTTTGTTAGAAAAACCTAAGGTCTTCTTAGATTGAGGGTATCCCAAAGTTTTCAAAACGAATCTCCGAACATTTAAATACTTAAATTCTTAATTATTGTTTACAAAAATGTAATTTTCGAAAAGAAAATTCACAAAACAACGCATTTTTCTGGCTTATAGGTGAATATAACCTTTTGAGATACACTTAAAATCTTCTTAGACAATTTCTTTTCTAGTCTAGATCACTTTTCGCACTTTAAGATATTTTAATTTCTTATGTGTAATTATCATTTTTTTTCCTATGTGTATTTATCATTTTCGAGATTGAGTTGATTCCCAACAAAATATATCTTTCTCATTCACATTAAAAAATTATCTGAAGTTAGTTTTTATTATTTTTTTATTTTAAGAATTTTCGATTCATTATGTATGTACATTTCTGAATTGTTTTGAAGATGTTTCAGGTACCTTTCAATTACAATAATTTGTAATTTAATAGTAAACTTGCAAAAAAAATTGTTCCGTTTCTTGCCAGAACTTTCCTTTTTCTAAGTTAGAATAAGAATCTTAATGATGGATATTTTAAAAGGCATTCTAGACATTTCATTCAGAAAGCAAAAATATTTGAATATACGAATATTGAATCGGGCTTTTATTTGGAATCTATTTAGAGCTGTCAAGTTGCTAATTTCTTACAAAATTTCACTAACGACATTTTATTCGAAAAATCATTAAACCGTTTTGTATTGAACAATCTTTATTTTATTTAAATTCAGTCTATGACTTTAAAAGTAACCAATGAAGGTACAGATAAGAAAACAACTTTGCAAAGAACTCAATCTTTTTACTTGTTTTTCATGAGAGTGAAAAAATTTTTAATTTTAATATTTTTTATTTAATTTATTTTAATATTAAATTTAAAATTTTTTCACTCCCATTAAAACAAGCAAAAAGATTGAGTTTTTTACAGAGGGAATAATTGAAGAAATTAACTTTGTAAACGACTCCTTAAATGTTTTAAAATGTGAGCGAAAAACATATTTTTTGTTTCCAAAAAAATGTACTAAATTTTCATATTAAAGGCTTTTTATGGGTTTTGTTTACTTTTTTTTTAGTTTCATTCAAATTTTTATTACTCAATACTAATATCTTATTTTTTTTCTAAATTAAAAAAATTTTCTATATAACAATTGACATTATTTTGACAATTTCCTATTATTTCTTATAATTCAGATTGAATTAGATTACAGATCAAGGTCAACACCAACATTTATGACTGTTTAATTAACACATAAAATATGTTTTCGATCATTAGTAGCAAATATCTTGTGAAGCACCTATATTTAGATATTGAGCTTTATGTCAGGAAAATTCACTAATTGCCTGAATTTATTGGGTAGTTTGTAATGCCTCATAAAAACACAAAAATGTACGAGTTATTGGTTACATTGACAAATTAGCGAAGAAATAATGAAGATGTCCTAAATGTGGCAAGGTCAGAAAAATATTGACAAAAATAATAATAAATTGGTTTCACGTATTTAATTAGCGTAAAAGCAGTGCGGTTTTGAAATATTTTGAAACACAAATTTAAAATTTATTAGCCAATAAATACACAATGACACACGCGTGAGACAAACACTTTTCGATTAACTGCTGAAGAACGTAACACAGATATATGTATGTATGTATTCACAATGTTCTGTCCACCAAACCATTATTTATGCACCAATAAAAAGCAAACCAGCGCACTTTCATAATTTTTAAGACCAATGCTAACACTTTTCATAAATGTGGGCTGCCACACAGCAACCTTCTTTAATTAATTAATACTATTTAGCTGAATTTGAAGTGTGCTAGTGGGTGAGCGCTTCAAACAGCATACACCATAGGTAAATAAAACAAATTAGCCACTCACCTGTATCGCTTTGTTGTTGCTGTTTTTGTGGCAAAACCGAATTATTTGCAGTAACACCAAACGTTATTAAATCCACACGCTTGCACTTCGCAGCAGTTGAAGTGTAAAAATCTATTAAAAATGCATGCGGTGCAAAAGTTTTACACAAACAACAGAAAATACACACACTTATTTATTTATTTTGTAAAAATATAACACGCGAGCGTGTTTAACTTTTCGTAGGCAGCTGGTAAATTAAAAATGAAGCAATTTCACAGTTGCACGGTGTGGCGGTTACAGCGCTTGCGGTGGCTTGTGGTGTGCGGCTTTAAGTTGGCTTTAATTGCTTAAACACGTAAATCTACAACAAGCTCAAACAAATTGCTATGTACACACACACTTTTATAAGCTGCTGTAAAGCGCGGAGTTTATTTGGGAACTATTTTTTATTTTTTGTTTTGAATTTTTTTTTTTTTTAATTTTTATAAGCGTTTCGTTGAATTAGTTGGGTTGTAATTGGTGTTGTAAGCTTACTGTGTGCGAATTAAAGCCGCAAAAAATTTTACTTTAGTTTGAAAATAAATGCAAGAATTTTCCTCACAGCTGTTGTGTTAGATAAAGCGCAGTAAAATAGTTTGGAATATTTTAAATTTTTTTTATTATTTTTTTTTTATTACTTATTTATATTATTTTTTGTTTTGCTGCACAGCTTGCTTGCTTTTAGGTGAGTTATTACAATTATTGATATTTATTAATATTATTTTTATGTTTTGCAATTGTTTTTGTATATTTTCGTTTTATTTATTTTTTATTTTGTTATTTTTGTTCGAAAAATCTATATTTTTCACTTGGTTTTATTTTTTATGCTTTTTTAATATATTTTGTTTGATATGTTGTTGTAAATATATTACAGACTCACAGTTAATTTTTGTCAATTTTTATTTTGGTTATACTTTTCAGCTTTATTGCTGATTTTTCTGAAATTTTTTTCTAACTGTTTCGACTTCACTGCTGATTTTTCTTCAATTTCGTTTCCTCTTTCTGTTTCGATAATATTTTTCGCTAACACTCACAACATCTTTCAAATATTTGCGCTAACAGAAATTACTTTTCGTATTTAGACAAATTTACTTCAAAACTCAAATTCATCACAGAAAGTAATTGTAATTAATATGTAATGATTACAGCATATAATGATTACAATATGTAATGATTACCAAATATAATGATTACAATAAAGCAAAATAGTTTTTTTTCCGAATTTCACGCACGGTTTTGCATTATCTGTTGTTATTGCTTAAAAACATTTACCGTTATTTGGTTTTAGCAGTACTTTAAATTTTTTTCGTAGTGGCTTTAATTCATTATAGTTTTAATTACACTCTTCAAATTTTATAACAATAAAATTATTTTTTTTATTTTTATGTACAGCAATAATTATTTTTTACACAGTAATAATTATTTCTTCACAAAAATTTTGTCGTATTTTCACTTCGTGACTATCGCAGCGCTTTTTGACTTTCAAAACACCAGTTGTCTGTCAAAAAATGCTATTATCCAACACATTTGTTGCTTCCTAACGTTGCGCCCACTAGCAACGTTTTCGTCGATGTCTCAACGTATTTCAGCTTTCTTAGCATTTTTCGTTAAAGTCCACAATACAACAATGATTTCAAACACTAACTTCGTGTACAAGACAAATTTTCACCTATGCCAAAAGCACATTTTTCAAGTTGCCACAAACACTTTTATTGCGCCGTGTATTTATTTTTCGCAACAATTTTCATTTATCATTTGTTTGGACTCACACACAAAAATGTACGCGCGCTGTTTGCGGAAATCCTACGTCGAAATATGCAAAGTTCGGTTTGCGCGACGCGTCGTCAACGCGAAACAACATCGATATGTGGCGGAAGTACACATACGCGCACACACACACCTGCAATATATAGTACGTTCATAAACGCGCCCGAGCAAACAAAAAAAATAAAAAACACAATTTTATATATGGAAAACACCACAAGAACTTCAGATTTTCCTCGACGACGACGAGTTGTCGTTCTGTGTACACGAATAAAAATGATAATCCAAAAAAGTACCGTTGTTTTGACGGCAACGTACCACACAAACAAACGTACGCTCGGCTTATACGCGTTGACTAAACGTTTATGCGCGCTTAATATGAATTTGTTCTGACTCCGTAGAGTGTTCGGCTGCGACTGTGCGACCATTCGTTGCACAGTTCCGCTACAGTTGCACGATGGCTCACTGCCTGGCCGGCCCTTCAATGTACTCGTGTACACATGTGCTGAGCGTAAATTATCGCACGGTGGTGGCTGGGTGACATGTTCGTCGTTGCTGTTAAAGGGATTGCGCTACTGTTAGTGGTGGTGCTGGTGAATGGTTGTGGTGGTGTTAGCGCTGACTGTTGTCGTCGTTCAAGCCGATGATGCGCAACACAACGCACCATAGCGCTCCCGGGCGCGTTGAGAGCAACACTTGTATCCCTGCTCGTTTGCAGAGTAAACGCCATGCATTCGGCATTTTGTAATGCGAAGTTGTGTGGATTATTTTCACTGCAATTGGAGCGGAAGAGCGAGCGCGCTTTACAAATACTTGCATACATAAATATGTATTCTTATTGGAAATGTTGTGTTGTGCTGTAGCAATTTTCCGTAAATGTTTGCTCTCCATTACAGCGCGTGAGTAATAACAACAGCAGTTGTGACATACATTCTTACATATGCATGTGTGTAGCCGCACAGGTAGATACGATGCTGTTGCATGCGTGCTCAGCTGCATTTTTTGAGCAACCAAAACAGAGAGCACAACGAAAAATGTTTTTAACAAAGATTATGGTATTACAGCAGATTTTCGTTATTTACAGCGTCTATTTATCTTGCTAGTTTACAGCGGTACTTGAAGAGTTTGTTGACTTTTTGGTTTAGGAATTATTATAGAAAAGTTTTAGAGAGAATGTTAATAAAATTGATAAACATAAACAGTAATATTCCTTAGCATAAATTTTATTTACAGCATTTTCTGCAGCTTTCTCTGTTGTAAACATTGGCGTATTTGTAGTGACTGTTAAATTAGAAGTTTAACCAGAGAATGTTAATATTTTATACCATTCTCTGGTTAACAGCAAATGTTAACGATATACAGAAAGATTCGCTGTCCACTTCTAACGATGGTTGTTACATTGAATTTAGTAGCCATGCTTTTCTCTGGTTAGTTTTCTTAAGGGTTGGATCAACTGGAGGCCTGACTTTGAAATATGATCCTTAGGGTTAAGAAAATAGAAACCATTTGTTCTTTATGAATTTTTATTGAATATTAAAAATCGATATTATGTAGTCATTTTGACATAAAGCCGGAACCACCTTCTTCAATGGGGCATCTAAAACTTTTGTTTATTAATAAACAGAACATCTGTTCGTGTTTATTGACATTTTTAGACGTAGTATGTATGTATCTTCAATTGTACTTGACTTAAGAGCACTAGAGGGATATGCACGTTATAAGTCTTAAATAAATGTTTTGCCTAAATATAGACTTTAAATTCCTTAAATTACTTTGTCTTACTGTAAGTTATAAGTAAAGCCCTCTAAAAGCTCAGAAATGCAAGGAAAATGACATTTAGTGTACATTAAACAAGGAAGATCTTTAGGCAGTAGACTTTTCAAAAATGGTCCCAGTAGCGGATCTAGTAACAACAGGGCGCTGTAAAAAGCAGGACTGACTTTTTATAAGTCTGCCTCTAAAGGAAACCAAGCAATTTTCGTTGAGAGCATAGAAGGCTGTCATGAATCCTTAAGTTTTAAAGATATTCTGGCAAAAAATCTCACTTCTTGGGGTACCTAAGGAACGAAGCTGGGGACTGAACTACGCGCAGTGAGGAGTCACTAAAGGTAGTAATGAATAACTACTTTCCACAGGATCAACACAACGAGGAAATATAATTAGGCGGTTTTCAGATTGACGTTAATCAACTCTGTTAGGCTAGACCTTGTCTTGAAGATAGGTAATGATAAGTAGCATTTATGGGGAGGGCCGGAAAGAGCCTTCACCTTGTTAGAAAGAAATTTGCAAAGCTTAATTTCTTAACATCAATCCCCCCTGCTTTTTTACATACAGCTATGTCAGCAATACAGTTTTATTCTCTGTAAGTGCTTATTAACAGCCATGTAACTAAGCGACAGTATGTTAAACCATAACAGACAACATATATTTTCTTAAACCAGAGTATCGTTCAGCATTTTTATTTTCAAATAGGTTATCTGTTCACCGTATAAGAGTTACCTTCGTTAAGTTTCTCTCTTTTTTGCATAGAAACATTGTGGAATCATGAGAAACAGGTTAGATAAATGCAACTCTACTAGAGTTGTACATTATGCCGAGAGGTAATTTGTTTTCCTGTTGCGCATTTAATCGGAAGACTTTGTAATTTTGCTGGATTTCACTAGACTATTTAAGTTTTGTTAGTTAATCTTCCCTTTTTAAGGACTGCTAATTCATTTTCGCAATCACAATTTTAGTAAGAGTAATAAAACACCGATATAAGCCCTTTTGAAGGGATATTTTTTAAACGTCTATAGTCCCGGTTATGCACAGAAGTAGACAACATTTCATTAGTTTAGATTTTTGCACCGTCCAATTGATAAGAATTATTTGTTTGCCTTAGTCATTCAAAAAGAAAAGTCATAAGTTGAAAATATGGAATTTTGAAAGAAACAACCTATAAAAAATTATAGCTACAATAACCGACACGTTAGTAAAAGCTCTAATGAAAATCAAATTCAAATCTAGAGAATTAAGAAGGATTCCGTCGAATGGGCGTTGATTGATTTTATATTGACCAGTTCTACTAAACAACAAATCGGGTCTGCGTAACCGAAATGGATCCGAATTTTTACCTATGCTAGGATCAGTCAATTCGCCACAATTTAATGTAGAATATTTTCTGCTACTGCACCACTGACAACTGATGAAATATGAATCGATCGGATATGTACAGGTCAATTTCTGTGCAGATCATAATATATGTACATACATACATATGTACATTGCTTCCGAAATGCAGATTTATTACAACTGATTGTTGACCGGGCTAATGAGCCAGCATAGCTCATTTTTGACAAAGAAATTTACAGAACTTTACGAAATACAAAGTCGAACTGCCCAACATGTTTAAGAATATTTATTTCTGCTGTTTTTTTTGCTGATTTCAAACTTTTCATACTTTAACTTCTTTCAAGAAATTTCTGCAACTGCCTTAGATAAGATTTTTTGCCTTACCATGTGGATACCAATAACACTAAATCCAGTTGTAGAATTAATCACGCTAAGGGGAGGAAGAGCTCACTGGTTCTCTTGCTGTTTACTTTGGGCCAGAAAGGTCCTGCTACCGCACAGGTACCAATAGTTGCCAAACATTCACCTAGTTCCCGTTAGACTCTGCTATCCAATAGTTACGCACAAGAACACTGAAGTGTGACCCGTTCCCACTACAACGACAGCTTAGATGAAGTGGCCTTCCTTGCCAACTCATCAGCTTTGCAGATACCTGCAATTTCGCTAAAACTTTATACCCAAACTAGTCCCTTGAATGTGATATTAGACGTTCCTAACCTTGACAGCACGGTCAGTTCAAAGTTAGTATTGCCGCTCTACTACCGGAAAGAATAGACACCTTTCTAGAGATCTTGCTACCGCACAGATACAGATAGTTGCCAAGCATTCACCCAGTTCTCGTCAGGCTCAGTTGTCTAATAATTACTCACAAGAAGATTGTGGAGCTCTGACCTGTTCCCACTACAAAAACAGTGTAGTTGAACTGTCCTTGCAATTCCTCTAAAGCCGGGCATCGTAATTAGTATTATTAAGAAATATCCTTATACTGTAGATTGAGAAATTAGACATTCCTAACATCGCTCGCACGGTTATTGAGTTCAAGGTTAGAAATTCCGCTCTATTACTGGAATGGATAGTCAACCTTCCTAGAGATCCGGAGCAGTAGATCAACTGTTACTTTGATGGTAGAAACCTTGGCTTGAAAAGCGAACAATAATCAAGAAATCTGAAGCTGGTATAGATAGATAGTTTACAGTACTTAGTAGGCACCTACACTAACCCTTGGCCTAAGGCTTCACACACCCGTAAAGTAGCCCACTGTCCTCACCAACGTGTTTCTCATGATGTCAGGGAAAAGACCGCCGGAGCATGCGTCAACGACTCTATTATCCATATTGAATTCAAAGGATGTCCAAGTGTTCAGGAATATACCCATTAATAAACCCAGATCCTCTCAGTCTATGAGATGAGCAATTTCAATGTGTAAAATATGTGGAAAATGAAATTAAGTGTCATCGTTGGTGTGTCCTTTAGTACACCAAACATACTGATGAGCGCAGTCTATTAAACCTTCTCAAGTTAGTTATCAAGTGTGGCATTTTATAACTTTTTCAACCACACATAAACCTCATAAAACATAACGGACTTAATTTTGATGTAGAGAGACTTGAAGGTACTCAACTTTTACTAATAGCGTCTCTACGGTTGTAGAAGGCAACCCGCATTTTTTCCTCTCTCCTCGATGTTAGGTAAGATTTTTATGTACTCGTAATGTGGGTTCTAAATACTTCACTGCAGCTTCTGCAGGTTGAAGCTGAACGTCGCTTATCCACTACAGTAGCATTGTTAAGAACTATAGTCCGTAGCACTATCCGTTGATGCAGTGTGGTACTACTACTACTACTACTACTACTACTACTTGTTTTCTAGTCAAAAATATCCAAAAATATATTTTATGTGTTACAGAACTATGAGATATAATATAAAAGTGATATCCAAAATTTATGACGTAAGCGAACACGAAGGAGGAAAATAAATGCAATGTGAACCTAACCTAACACCCATTTTAAATTTTCTGACCTGCAATGCGAAAGATCTTTGACTGATTATTTTTAATTTTTACAATCAAATGAAGCAAATACAAAAAAAATAAGAGAGAAGAAATTCCACATTCAACTACTTCTGGAACTCAATCTAGTTGAAGCAAATCTGAACCTTACCTAACTTCGATTTCATCTGTTCTGGCCTACAATAAGAAAGATCTTCGGCAAATTGACTTCATATTTTACACTCAGATCCACAGGTGACATGCACCCAAATTACGAGCTTCAGAAAAATACAAATAAAATATTTGCTGCTCTACTTTAAAGAATGTGGGCCAAACGGCAGACTTTCTAATAAAAGAGGAAAGAAAACTCGTCTGACGCTGCAATAAAAATAAATACTATTTTAATAGCGTGCTAACTGCAGCCGAATGCAATAAACTATACTAAAGCAACAACAGCAGCAACATGTTGCTCATTTCTGCACCATATATACATATATATATACGTAAATAGGTATTCATGATCTCATAAATCTTAATCGCACAGATTGATCTGCGCCTGTCACAATATTGTCCCATTTGACTGTCAACAACTTTGGCCATCGATTGAGGCGACGAGCCCACCACTGCAGCTGCTGCCACTAAACTAAAAACAACCAACACCAACACTAAAAACAAAAACAACACTATCAATTGCCACGACACACTGACACACAAAACGGCGTGGAAGAGATTGGTATGCGCGCGCGACAAGCAACGCGCTGATGAAGAGCCGATAATCGTCGTGCAAAGCAAGCGCATTAATCAAGATTTGAGTCAATCAGGCACAAGCGATGAAGTGCGTGTGTGCGAAGACACAGCACAGCATATGGGAGCCGCTAAGCGACCGCGTCCCCAAATGGTGTGAAATGGTGAGTGCGCCAGTGTACAAGCATGTGTGTTGTATGTGTTTGTGCGTTTAGCGATAAATGCCGATAAATACGGGCAACCGGTTGGAGCGACGCGTGTGAATTCGGTGCGCTCACACGCGCTTATCAGCGCCCCCAAAAAGGCGTTGTACTTAACAGCTTCGCCTCCTATGCCATACGGTTAAGTCAGTTAGTCAGCCAGCCAGCCGTCGGCCAGCAAGCCTCCTAACCAGTCAACGCTTCACTCACTCACTCAACTACTTAGCCATTGGGGCCAACTGGTCGCGCAACCGGTCGCCTGAAGATCACCGTATGTAATGCCGCGTGGCGGACGCGTCTGCTTTCCAGCGTTGCTGTGCCATCAGTTGCCCTGCGCGCTTGTGGCGCTTCTTGGCATAATTCCGCGCGCATTAGTGTGGATTAGAGCCACATAAGTGCGTCGCGCATATCAGCTGCCGCACGCGGTTGCATGGTCGCTGTCGCCTTGTAAGATCAGTTGGTCGCGACGCGTCTTCACAACGCGTTGCATAATTATCTATGTGTATAAAGGGTGCTTTTTTAAGACATGTGATTTTCAAGCAGAAATAAAATGCTTATAACTCAATATTATATCCAAGAATTTTGCTTCATTTTAAGGAAAAAGCCAATATGTCTTAAAAATAATCTTAGGCAAGTGACCGTCCGACTTGGCTCGATCAAATTCCAGTAGGGAGGACAAATTTTCACGACGTTTTGCAGCAATTAGTGGAGAATAATTGGAAATAATCAACCAAAGGAAAGATAGAGAAACAGACATAGTCAAAATATGTTAAGACAAGAACTAGGCAACTATTAAATACGTCCAACGAAATTATATTTGGCAGTCGAAAAAGTCTTTTCGTATTTCTAATCAAACTTCAACTTATTTTTTTTTTATATTTAAGAGGAACTTTAATGAACCAGAAATGTACCATTTTGGTTGACCACTTTTTGCCATTTTTCCGCTAGAGACATTACTCCATGAGTTCAAAACTTTTCTGGTTTCTCGGCGGAAAACTGGGAAAAGTAATTTTCACAGGCTTCTCTTGAAGCCAACTTTACTCCATTAAGAGAGTTCTGCATTAACCAAAATAAACAGTAATCCGAGGGTGCAAAGCCAGAGCTATGTTGTGGATGCACCAAACCTTTGCAGCCAAGCTCTCCTAGTTTTTGTCGAGCCATCAAAGATCTATGTGGTTAAGCGTTGTTCTGATGGAAGATGAAGCCCTTTCTGATGATTAGTTCTGGCCGTTTTTGTTTCCGCTGCTTGCTTCAATCTCATCAGTTGTTGACAGTAAAATGTATAATCAATCGTTTGACCAGGCTGGAGCAGCTCATAGTGAATGATTCCTTTCCAATCCCATTAAACACCCAACATAACTCTTGAGGCGTCAATCCTGGCTTTGCGGCGATTTGTTGAGCTTCACCACGATTGGACTATGATCTTTCTTGCATATTATTGTCGTTTTTGATCCACTTTTTCGTCTCTTGTTCCCATTCGCTTCAGAAATGGTTCGATTCTATTTCGTTTTAGAAAAGAATCACAACTGTTAATTCGGTCCATTAAGTTTTTCACAGATAATTCATGTGGTATCCGAACATCGAGCTTCTTTTAGTGGCCAGCCTTTTTTAAATAGTTTAAAACATTTTCATGATAAATGTTAAGTTCCTTACCAATAACATGGCTGCTTATGTGCCGGTCCTAGTCAATCTGTTCCATAATGTCATCGACTTTTTCAACGATAGGTCAACCAGAGCGGGGAGCATTTTTAACATCGAAATATCCAGAACGGATGCGAGCGAACCTTTGTTGTGCTACACGAACTGATACAGCATCGTCTACGTAAACTTTACAAATTTCATTGGTGGCTTGCATGACATTCCGCTAGAAACGGAAATGCCTCATAACAGTCTTTGTCGTAGCTCCAAGCTCGAAGATATTCCGGAAACGGCAACCAGCTCTATCAAAAACCAAGATCCTTCATCTGCGCGCTATGTTGGTTGGCCTCATTTGGGTCTTCTTCGATAATCTGCTCCATAGTATCTACAGCGTCTTCAGTGCGAATTGTACGGGGTACCTGAGGATGCTCTAGAGTAAACTGCGAAACCGATCAATGATTGCTGAATGACCAACTTTTCTAGGGGATTATGTCGACCAAATTTTGGACTCAGTGCGCTATGCTTTGGTTATCGATTTGGTCAATTTACAGACCTCGTTCCGGAGTAAGTTGTGAGTACACACAAAGTAAAAGCTGTCAAAAGGTTCAGCTCCGAAAAAAGTACTCCCTCTTTAAAAACCACAAGTCGAAAAGCAACACCCATTACGCATGTTGCGATTGTAGGTACTATTAGTTAAGAATTTTTTACGCCGATAAAATTATGTCGGCTTTTAAATGTTATTAAATGCTTAACTGTGGTTCTTGTTGCTGGTATTTTTGTGTTGCTGTTTTTTTTTATTGTGTGATAAGCGTGAAAATGTTTGAAGAGTCCCACTGGGCACAGCTGCTTGCTTGTGTGCGTTGGAGTGGCGTGTGTGAAATGCATTTTGCTGCTACACTGTTGTTGCTGTTTGCGTTTACTAAATGTGACGATAAAGTCATATTGCATTTTTCGTACAGAAAAAATATTATTTTTTCTTTTTTAGGTTTCAATTTTCCAAATGAAAATGTTGTAAAATGTTTCAGTTATCTTTGTGGTTTTTTGCTTGTGTGCTCACATTTGTTGTTGCTTGGCTTTAATTTATACACAGTGTTTTGAAATTTATTACCCTTGCCACACCATCAGCAACATCAGTTCTTCAAATTGTTTTCTTTCGCTACATTTTTCATAAAAAACACTTTTTTTCCTCAATTTATGTCATTGTAATAAATAATAATGTTGGCTCTGGTGTATGCGCTTTTAGTTGTTTGTTTAAATTTTGTTTGTGTTTTTTTGAAGTGGCAACCATTGAATGTGTCATATCTGGTGACAACTGCATTGCGTTGCAATCATAAAAAATCATATTGAATATGAAGTACACACAATAAATTGTGAAAATTATTGATTATAAGAGTCAATAGACGGCAATAATTGGACACAAGCTCATATAACATACATACATCCGCATATTGAGTACATATGTATGTATTATATGTATGGACATGTTCTGATATCGTAGGTAAATATAAATATTACACTTCTTGGAAGTAGGTGGACTTATTTGAGGAATGACTTTGTTGGTTTACTATTTTATATATTGTAAAAAAGTACCCGGAAAATGTAAATAAAACATGAAATATTTAATTATTCATCAATATTTATTTTGTCGTCTTCAAAGTAATCCCCACCAGATGTAGGACACTTATGGCAACGATGTTTCCAAATCTCGAAACACTTTTCATAAGCACTTTTTGGGATGGCCTTCAGTTCCTTCAGGGAATCTTGTTTCATCTCTTCGCTTGATTAAAAAGGATTCCACAGACCGGTAATTTCAGTTTGGAGAAGAAAAAAACTCACACGGAGCTAAATCTGGTAAATACGATGGTTGAACGATGGTATTCATTGCGTTTTTGGCTTTAAATTCGGTTACAATCGTGGCTCGATGAGATGGTGCATTATCACCTTGAAAAATTCCTGAATTGTTCTTCCACAACGCCGGTCATTTTCGGCGGAAGTTCTCATACAAACGCCTCAATATGGCTAAATAGAACTCCTTATTGATCGTCTGTCCGTCCAAACAGACTCATGAAACATGAAATCACAAATATCGAAATAAAAACAGAGAGCATCAGCATGAATTTTGAGGGACTTTGGCGTGGTCATTTTGGTTTCGGCTCGTTTTTTCCTTCCATTCCGATGATTGTTGACTTGTTTGCATGTCAAACTCATAAACACGTGTCTCATCGGCAGTTATTATGCTCAGCACGAATGTGGGATCGGAATTCCCATGATCAAGGATGTCGAAAGAGACCTGTTTACTTTCACTTAACAGCAGCTATCAGGTGGAAATTTGGTCCGGAAAGGTTTTTGAGTTAACTTTGGTGGCTCCAATACATCGAACTTCCTTTTGCATTCCAAACATGGCAATCACGACGGGCGACAATTAGCTTTTCAGGATGCATCAGGACCATACGTATAAAGGACCGGCCTTACGCTTTCACCTTTATTAAAAAAGCACTGTAAAATATACGACAAGCGTGTTGATTTGCTCCAAAGCCTGAATCGAAGCGGAATTGTCCGCATAGACTTTAGACTTTACATACAGAGGAATCAGTCTAACGTTGAGAAATTATCTGCTCATCGAAGTGTTGTGGCGTCGTCTTATTGAAACAAAATGTCGCCGGGAACAAGAGTATCAATTTCAGGCATCAAATAGTTGGTTATTATGGCGCGATATCGGAAGCCTTTGACAGTTATGTCCTCACCGAAAAAACATGGGCCTAGGATTACGACGGCCCTTCAAGTTGCGTCCCAAATGCGGCAATCTTGCTTGTTTACATAACCATTGAGCCAGCAATGTGCCCCGTCGCTGAAAAAAATTTGACTCGAAAATGTCGGGTCTTCCTGGAGCTTTTTAAGATCCCATAGAACACAGCGATGTCGCTTGGAAAGGTCGAGCGGCTTCAGTTCTTGCACAAGCTGTATTTTATACACTTCCAATTTAAGATCAGTGGACGCTAGGAAGCTATTTAGTTTGGAGCGCCTTCCTGGCACTAATGAGCTGTTCATTAAAATTCGACTGTTGTATGATTGAAACTTGGGAAGCTACCAATTTCCGATAAGATAACGATGAAATAAGTAAGACGAAATGACATTTATATTAACACTATTACAGGATATCTCCATAAACACTATCATAACTTAATCTTCCCACATAACGACTACTTTTAACAACTTTCCCATTACATACATGAATGAAGTTGTATTTTAAATAAAATAAAAAAATTTATTTATCGCTAATAAAAATAGTTCTTTATTAATTGGCTGCCAAATTTGTTTGTGTAGCTGATTGAATCACATTCGCACCTAAATCAACTAACCTATTGGCAGCTGTCAACATTAAAATACATAAAATTATTGAATAAATTTGGTGAGTGGCTGCCTTCTTTAAGACCTTGTAGGAAATTTTTGAAATAATTTAAGACAACATTTTTATTCAATCATAATATCCGATTTAAATAAAGCTCGTTGAGGGGAGGGTTCAAAGTCAAGCCAATTCAGCGAGATAGTTTTCTTGAGCAAATTTTTTTGACAAGAAAGAGCTGCAACTTAGGGAGCGGCGAAGTGGGGAAACGAAGACGTTTTGGTAAACAAACATTGCATTTGTTAGGAAATGTATAAAGATAAAACTATATTTTTGGATTAACGTGAGTTGTACCATTATTCGTAGGAAGCTTGTTTTCTATTAGTAGAGTAGAAGCTGAAAGTTTGATCCTCTCTAAATTTTTGATTTAGGGGTTATATCCAACAATTATTTAAAATTCTTCTATATTCTATAGCCGATCTTCAGGAAGGGGTCCAAAAAAGTTGTCTAGCGATGAGGAAGATTTTTAGTCTTGAAATTAACTCAGATCTAATTTGTTTGCTGACTTTGGCTTGCTAAGATGGAGTAAGGACCCTATATTCAGTGCAAGAACCGCCTCGTTCCCATCCTGATGGAATATGGGCTACATTGTCTTTTCTTGCGAGCTCATCGAATTTGCAGTTCATAGCGAAGTCCAAAGTCCAGACCGAACGAAGTTGTATGGATAATGTTTACCGAGTATGGTTTAAAGTATGACGGATTAGGTTAGGTTAATCTGGTAGGCCAATAAGCTACGAATAGACCAGTTTTGGTTCTTTGCGATACCAGATGAAGTTCAGTTGCCAGATCCAAGAGGAGTAATAATTGTTTAGGATGCCTGCGCGTGACGCGAATTTTAAGAAACTCTGCGGCCTCCCTATCAATATCTCCTCCAGTGTATCATACCGTGGAGACCTCAGATGCTTACAGCGTAGGCTTGCCAATGCGAGTCAAGTGCACAAAAGATGATCCATTGTTTTCCTAACGCACTGCTCTAGACATTTCCAGCAATTTTCTCGATTTAAGTAGCCAGTTAGTATTCTCATCATGTTCTTACAGTCTCTTCGATCGAGGGCCTATAGGAATTTCGTGTACTTTAGATCTATCGTTTTGCACAAGACTTTATCAGTTTTGCACCCAGGTAGCTCGTTCCATCGGTTTTTGATTTCAATTACCATGCTTTTGTCCAGATAGCTATATGGACAAAGCATGGGTTTACAATGTTGATCAGGTTTTCGGATGACAGTCATATACCGTTCTTGGCAATCTCATTCGCTATTTCATTGCCCTCGATGCGCTTGTGACCTGACATCTAGTTGACATGAAGTTGCTTGCTTCTGGCAACACTTTCCACTGCAGCCCTGTTCCCTAAGACACTTCTGGCCTATAACTGCCTTCGGGTGCACTCGAGGCTAGCTCAGCGGGTTTCGAAAGTAAAGACCTCAGTTTGAAAAATACTGCAGTGGTCCGGCAACTTAAAAGGTTGGCTTTTGCCTAACTCTGGAAAGCATATACCCGCATTACATCATCCGTTTACGAGCCATCCGTATAGATGTTTAGAGTGTTGCGCATAGCTAACATATCTTTACGCCAGCCACCATTTTCTATGTTTACTTTGAACCTTCTTTCCCAAGTGAAAAGTGGGATCATGTAGTCGGTGTTTTCCCAACCGACATTACCCGCCGAGCTATGCCCAAATGTTCTATATATAAATATTACTGCAGCCAGTAATCGTTCCACCGATTTTGCTCGCAGTTTTCAGCGAAGAGGTCTATAGGTGGCCGGTTTAGATCAAAACCGGATTAAGTCTGATATTGCCTTAAAATTGCGCTCGGACAATTCTCATTTTTTCACAAAGTCGTAAATTCTTACAGGGTAAACTCTGTTCTTGAAGCGCTTGCTACCAGTATTCCAACGCTATCAGCATTTAAGCAAAAAAAAAAAAAAACAAAGCGAATTGGGCGCATTTGCCCAAAGACGGTTATGCATTTTAAAAAGGCGATGACAAAATTTGCTGCGGCACGACTTTTTTTCTTCTCTTTTTTTCATATTCAATATTTTTTTTTTATTTTTTGCATACGAAAACATAACAAGATTCCTTTTCATATGCCATATTACATACATACCTACAGGCATAAAAAAATTAAGGGCTACGCACACGGCTTGAGACAGTGGCGTTGACGGCTTATCATAAATTATGTTAGTTAAATAATAAAAAAAAGCAAAACAACAATACAAAATTGTGCCAACCCATCCTTGTTGCCACGCTGCTGTTGTAGCGATAGTGGTAGTTGTTGTTGCATCTTATGTTGAAAGGAAGAACGCGAAGCAACAGCCTATATTGACATCTTATCAACTTAATTTCGTCTACAATCTACAAGATACTTACTTACTCCACCAGCCATGCATGCTGCTGAACGGCACACGGATGTGTGCGGGTGGCGGCGGCGGCGAAGTTTGCCGCTAAGTGAAACTGCCAGCGTTGAAAGTGAATTAAACAGATGCATAAACGAATTGAGCTGCGCCTCCAGAAACTGTTGAATGTGGCAGCACTGTAACAATTGATATGTGTGCGTACGTGCAGTGAATATCTAGCGTGAAATTTTATGGTGGAAGGCAATATATAGACGTATGTTCATGCACAGATACGCGTGCTTCGTGGGCTGCACATGAGGTATGGCACTCAATGGCTTGAGGTTGACAATGACGACGGACCGTCAGGCAATCACATAACCGTTCTTGCGTATATATGTATACATATGTGTATTCACTTCTCAGTGTGTTGGCATAGCGAGCACGTGCGTCGACCGTAAGCATAAAAAATAAACGTACATACGAGGGCGATCCAATATTGATTCAATCTCACTAGCCGATATCACAGGAGAAGTTTGCTGTCATAATTTTTTCGAACCGAAGGAATTTTGTGACCGCCGATGACGCTTTTATATGCTTCACAGAGTGTGATTTCCATCGGGAAGACAACTTCACCGGCGAGTCAGCTCCATAGAAGGCAAAGACCATTCTCTTTGTCGCAAAAAGGATGGTCACTGTTTCCTGGAATTCATTAAAATGTGATCTCTATCGACTGTAAAGGAGAATAATGTTCATAGGACCCTGATATGCCCAATTATTGCCAAGAAAATTCACTCCCTCAGTCGCAAACAGGATGACTAACGTTCGACTAACTGTAAGGGAGTAAAGTCATCACATGACTCTCTAAGCTGAGTTGTGTGTGTGAACTTCATGGACTGTTAGAGAGAAAAACGATTACAGGTTCCTAAAATGTTAAACTATTGGGGCGAAAACTTCACTGGCAGACCAGCTTCATAAAAAGCGAAGACTTTCCTTCCAGCAGCAAAGGATGGTCACCGTTTTCTGGGATTCGAAAGGTGGGATCTTCAACGAGTTACTATAAGGCAAGAAAATCATCACATAGTTCTGCCAAGCAGAGTTGTGTGTGTGAACTTCATCGAGAGAGAAAGGAAAACGATTACAGGGTACTAATATGAAAGAGAACTTCATCGACGAATCAGCTCTAGAAAAGGCGCAAATTCTACTTTCAACCGCAAACGAATGGTCGCCATTTACTGGAATTCGCAAGATGGGTTCTGATGTTCATCACATGATCTTATTAAGCCGAGTTGTGTGTGAAATCTCCATCGACTGTGAAGGAGGAAAATGATCACAAAGCCGAATATACCAAATAATTGGAGAAAGGACTTTACCGGCTGTATAAGGGCGAAGACTTCTCTCCCAGCCGCAAAATGATGGTCATCGTTCCCTAGGATTTACAAGATGAGATTTCCATCGACGAACTAGAAGGGAACAAACATATGACAAGGCTCACCGAACCCGAATTGTATGGATTCAATAGAAAATTGACCCCATCTACGAAGTCTTTTTCAACCAAGAGGTCCCATTTCCATCATCATCACTATCAAACTGGTCGAATTAGATTACGCACTGTTGATACATCCAGATTTGGTCCCGTACAACTTATTTTTGTTGTCAAACTTGAAAAAGCCGCTCGGCAGCCAGCAATTTAGGTTGAGTGAAGAAATTGTATTCTCTACGGGGGTCTACTTTAAAGACCTCCAAAAATCGTTGGTCTCAGCCGGACTAAAAATCTTGGAGGGTCGCTGAGTCATGTTCGCCCAGCTAAAAGTAGAAATATGTATATTGAGAAAAATATTACTATTTTTTCAAAATTTTCGTTTTCCAAAGAATAAATACTTATTGGACCACCCTTGTTCATACGTGGCAAAAAAAAAGAATGTACCTTTTTGATGTTAAAAAATTTATTACATCAAAACGCATATTTTTTTGCGCTGGCAACTAAGAATCTCATAGCAATGCCAATGTCAGTTACCACTTTCCTCATATACATATATTATATATAAATATATTATACAATTATATATGTTTCCAGCTCCCTTTTCCCACCATTCAAATGTCTGCTCACCTCACCGCAACCCTTGAAAGCCTTGCCGCTCTTAGCCCATGTTTGGTGGCACGCTTTATGAAATCATTAATTTCGAATTCAGGCGCTTGTGCAGATTTTCAAGTGTGTGCCCCTACGCCCCGCGCTCTCCTACACCCATCTACGCCGCTGTCTGCAGCTATTTATGAGTACCTACAAATACCGAATATTTATGAGATTCTATTGGTTGTTGACGTGCCGGTGAGGGGCGCGGCGCCGCTGTTAAATGGACTAAGCGTGTTCGTGGTGCGCAGAGTTCTTCTGTGTGTGCGTCGGTGAAATGAAAGCGAAATTTTTCGCATGAATTTGACAATAACTTTTTAATGGTACTCTTTTGTTGTTATCGTTGTAGTTGTTGTTGCGCTCGGAATGGCTTACGATTGGCATTATACTGGCTGAACAATTGACATTTCAGTGGCGTTTTAGAATTTTGAAAATTTTATTGCAAATCTGTGTGGAGCTGAGAGTCTCATTGTGTCGTTGGTTACTTGGAAGAAGTGGTTAAAATTATACTCACGAATTAAAAAATAAATAAATTCATAATAATTTATTGACAGTTAGATCGGTGGCGCATAAACTTGTATTTCTTCCATTGAATTATCGAAATGAATTGACAAATTTGCGATGTGGTGGAAGAAAGTGTGTTCCGATGTTAAATGTGAATACTAATTACAAGCTATTCTGAAGTGAAGTCTGAGCAACTTGAAAACCTATTAAGTATAAAGGTCTATGAGAATGGTAAAATTGAGTAATTAAATATTTAGTTTACCGTTACTGCTGTACTTCGCTGGTGTCCCACTATTTCCATTGGACATTTTAAAAGCGAACAAATAACATACATAGATAAAAGTATAGAAGCTCGGGTGGAGACAAAGACCTATTGGGACAGAGCTATGTTCTACAAATATAGGGTGGGCCATCTAACGTTTTAAATTTGAATTATCTATTGAGTTGTCAAAAAAGTCTTGCGGTATTTTCGCTAGTTGGCGCTGAAAGCGCGTAGTTCTAGTTTTATTCGTCGCATCGGGTCATGCTATACCTTTTTGGAAAGCTCATTTCACGCGCTAACACGTGTTTGATTGATTGTTGTTTCTTTTAAGTCGTTCGTGAGTTATAGCGTCGCAAACATGGAGCAAAATAAAGATAAAATACGGCATATTTTACAGTACTACTACGATAAAGGCAAAAATGCATCTCAAGCCGCCAATAAAATTTGTGCAGTTTATGGACCCGATACAGTTTCCATTTCCACCGCACAACGATGGTTTCAACGTTTTCGTTCTGGTGTAGAGGTGGTCGAAGATGCGCCACGCTCCGGAAGGCCTGTCGTCGAAAATTGCGATAAAATCGCTGAATTGGTCGAAAGAGACCGGCATAGTAGAAAAAAAAATAAAATAAAATAAAATAAAAATAAATAAAATTCAATAAAAATACCGCAAGACTTTTTTGACAACCCAATATATTTTGACATTGGAAACGTCAAATACCATTCGGGAAGTTACAGATATTTTGTAAAAATTCTAAAATTTACGAAATGGGTCGCTATTCACTAGAAGAAAACTGGGAAATATTGACAGATTGGGCAGTAGATCGTTTGACCGAGGATGGTCAATTTTCCGAAAAATCATCTTTACGGACGAGGCTCATTTCCACCTCGAATTGTCGCATTTGGGGCACAGAAAACCCGCACGTAATCGTCGAGAAGCCAATGCACCCAGCACGTATCACTGTATGGTGCGGATATTGGTCTGGTGGAATCGTCGGCCCATTTTTCTTCGGAAATGAAGAAGGAACCGCCGTAACCATCAATGGTGAGCGATATCGTGCCTTTGTTAACCGAATTTTTCTTCAAGCTAATTGAAGAGGAAGACTTGGAAAACATTTGGTTCCAGCAGGACGGCGCTACGTGCCATACAGCAAACTCTTACGCCCTATCTTTAAATTTAAAATTTTATATGGCCCACCCGTTACTATATATGGGAATATACGAGTATCGTCTCGTCACACTGTGGGTAAAAATAGCAAGACTTTTTAATTTAAATTTCGCGCGAAAACTCATTCGTCGAAGTGCTGAAAAATTGCCGATTACCAGTCAGTGATCTTAGTGGCATCGAATATCAGAAGGATCAGTAAAAGGTGGAAGATCATTTGGACCTAGGAAAAGTGAGAGCACGATTGGTTCCAAAATAAGTCAATTTTTTCGCAAAGAACGTCGGGTAAATGTCTGTGAAACAATGCTTTCCGACAACTAAGATGCCAGGAAACGTATTATTACTGACGATGAGTCATGGATCTATGATTACGACCCGAAAACAGACGATCAATCCTCCGAATATCGTGGAAAAGGTGAGTCGAAGTCAAAAACACTGCTTCAAAATAGGTCAAAAATCAAGGTTATGTTGACAGTTTTCTTCGATTATCGAGATGTGGTGTACTCCGAATTATACTCCGACCGGTCAAATTGCCAACAAAGAATAATATTTGAGTGTTTTGTGTTGTTTGCGCAAAGCTATTCGTAAAACGAGGCCGGAATTAATCTGACTACTATTGGTTTTTGCATCACGATAATGCACCGTTACATACTGTGTTGATTCTTAGTGAGTTTTTCGCCATATTTTTAACAAATTTTGTGCTGCAACTACCGTATTCGCTTGATTAAGCTTCGTGTGACTTCTGGCTAATCAGCAAACTCAAACGACCGCTTCAGGGAAACCGTTTTGAGTTCATTGAAGATATTAAATGTACAAGTATATCGCTACAAGCTTTGAAGGTTATTCCTGAAATTGACTTTAAGAACTGTTTCGAGGATTCGAAAAACGTTGGTTCAAGTTTATTGGTGACGGCAAAGATTTTGAAGAATAAATTAAGAATTTTAAAACTATGAACAAAGTCTTACTATTTTTTGCCCATAGTAATATGTATATCGTCAACATTCCATTGCAACTCGTCATATATATGTATACATACATATGTATATGTATGCTAGTTAGGTGTTAGTTTTATACTACGAAGACTCACAGTAGTACCACCTTTTAGAATACAATTGCATCGACTTAAATTATAATTGATTTGATATTACAAAGTTATGCATACATATAAGATATCATACAAATAGTACACAAAACAAGTAACACCAAGTTAACTTTACGAAATCAATAACTATTTTACAATACATTCCTCGAAAGCCCACATAATCTTCACCAAATTTTTTCGTGATGCAGCAATTACACGGGCCAATAAACTGCCCGTTGCATTGTTGTTGCTTTTGCTATTACTCATCGAGTAAACACTTATTGTTGTTGTAATCGTGTTGTCGGTGCTTCGTTTAAACTTTTGTTTATATTTTTGTTTTGTTTTTGTTAACTTTAATACACAATTATAAATGCTGTTATTGTTGTTATTGGTCGAATGCGCGCTTTTTAGTTTTGTTTACACTCGAAACTTTAATGAGCGCATAATTAATTTGTGGCCTAGCATGGGGCACATTTTCATTAAATATAACTGCAAGCAACTGCGGCGGCGACGACACCAGCGAGAGCGGTTGCAATGGCTAATTTGTTGTTGCTGCCTTGGCTGGTGTTGTGGGCTACGGCTGTTTATAACTATTAGTGATATCGATGTTGGCATAAGCAACGTTGTGGGTGTACATAGTGTTGCCGTTAGTTAGCGTGTAGTGTTGTTGTCTTTGTGTTGGCAGCTACAAAATTATGAAAAATGAAGCAAAATAAGTGATGTTGCAACTAAGTGAATGGACGATTATCCATGTTGTGCGAGCTAATTGCGTTTGCGAAATGAAAAGAGATTGGATTTGCTTCTGCTCGATGGGAAAAAATTAAGTTAGATCTCTGAATATTTGTATGCATATTAAGTAGTCGGGCATGGACTGACCCAGTTAAAATCAAGCTGTATCTCCTTATTGTAAACTACTCGGTAGTAAGAGCCAATAAAGTAAGCACACGAAAACTTAGATTATATTTCAATTTTATTTGAAGGCAGTGCAGATTAGTACCCTTTGAACCTCGCACATTTGGATGCTACAAACACGGTCTAAATTATTTAGAATTTTTTACATTAATATGACCCACAGAGCACAATATAAAAAATATTATTCGTTTTTTTTTAATCAGCATAGTACCCATTTTGGTAGTACAGGGTAGGCCATTTAAAGTTGACCCATCTGGCAACGCTGTAACTTTTAACAGCGCTGACAAATCGGCTAATGTCATAACCGCGTTAGAAGCGTCATTCGAAGACAATTTATACCATGGAACAGTACACTCCAAAAGAACGCGCTGAAATTGTTCAGCTTTATATTCAAAATAACTTTTCAATTGTGTTAACTCAACGTGCGTTTCGCAAAAAAAAATAAAGTGAAAAGTGCTCCAGTTAAGAACACAATTAAGTCTTTATACGCAAAATTTGTGAACACCGGTAATCTCAGTAATGCCAGTCATGCATCCAGACAACGCACAAGACGTTCTGATGAAAATATCGAAGCTGTACGAGCCAGTATTGAGGAGACTCCATCGACATCGAGTTATCGCCGCTCTCAGGAATTAGACATCTCTCGCACCACTCTCCGACGCATAATTCATAAAGATTTGAAGATGACATGGACATGGATAACTTCTGGTTTCAACAGGACGGGGCTACATGCCATACAGCTCGACCAACAATCAATTTATTGCGACCATTTTTTCCCCGGGCGATTGATATCGAAAAATGGTGATGTTGACTGGCCACCGAGATCACCAGATTTGACGCCACCAGACTTTTATTTGTGGGGTTATTTGAAATCCAAGGTATACGCTAATAAGCCAAAGACCTTAGCTCAACTGAAAGCCAAACATTCGACGTGAAACAGCCGCCATATCATCCGAAACATTGGCCAAAGTCATGGAAAATGTCGAAAAAAAGAGTGCATTTAGCTGTCAAAGCTAAAGGTGCCCATTTACGCGATCTAATTTTTAAATATTAGCTGAAACAAATCCCCTTGGACCAAAATAAATTATTTTTGAAATGAACAAAAAACATTGTTTTCTTTTGTTCTTTTTTTTTTTTAGAAACAAATGGGTCAACTTTAAATGGCCTACCCTGTACATTTGTTTTTTCCTTCGAAATAGGCCTCAATTCGCCGATCACCTTCAATCAATGAAAATTTCTTCCAGCGAGAATTATTCTGAGATTTGAGATTTGATTTTCCGGAAAGTACGAGGAATGTGGAAGCGACGTAGTCCATTCATTGATTTTTACTATCGTATTCACTGCTAAAGCAGCGCTTTTTTTATTATTCGGCAGTCTATCGGCGATTTCGTCATTCAAACGCTAGTATAACGCTATATAATAGTCGCTGTGATGGTCCTACCTTTCCTTTTTCAAGGTATTTTATAAAAATTATGTCATACGCATCCCAAAATATAGATGCCATTACCTTGCCAGCGGACTATACACGCGAGAAGTTGGGGCTAACTAAAAGTTATGTGGGTCTAATATTTTTAGTGTCTTCTATGTGTCAGGTCGGGGTATTTTCAATTGAGCTGTGATCTTGTCAAATAAAATGGCTTTCCATACAAGCACTTATATTGTTCAAACAGTTTGTTTGAAAGCTATAATATCTATAATATTATATATCAACGGTTGCGACCATTCTAGCAGCATCTTTGTGGAGCAAAGAGAGATCTGAAAACTTGGATAAATTGGGCTATAGCCATACAGAAAGGTGGACATGGCTAAATCGATGCAGCTCGTCACGCTGATGACTTGAGTTATACTTTTAGCGTTTGCAATGTTTCCTTCTGGATATTACAGTTCATGGCAAACTTAATATATCACTTTTAACGTTTAATAACTACACATCGACTGATGCTTGAAGACGAATTCAGATAAAAGAAAAAAGGTGAACAAAATTGAATAAAAACACATGTACTCATAGGCACCATATTTTTCTTTCACTGATCTGAAACATTACCCAACCGAAAAAATATGAAACATTTACATTTGTATGTAGTATGTCTATATAAAATAATAGAGTAGTGTTATGCCATTGACAAATTTTTAATTTCCCAAAACACGTGTTTATTACTTAAAGCGAAAATATATTAAGGTGTTATTAACAAATAACTTTTAACACAATTCTCTAAGTTTTTTGAGATAAATCGCGAGCTGGTGACATATTACTATGAGCAAAAAATTGAAAGCGTCGTTCATAATTTTAAAAATCTCAATTTGTTCTTCAAATTTTTATGTTTCGCTCTCAAAACAATCCTCCTTAGCCCCAATACAATTTGGAAAGAGTTAGGAGTGCACTACACCTCGATAGTCCAAGAAAACTGTCAATATAACCTTTATTTTTGACCTGCTTTGACATGGTTTTCTCGTCTTCGGCTCACATTTGCCATGATATTCGCCGGATTGATCGTCATTTTCCGAGTCGTAAGCAAAGATCCAAGACTTATCGCCGATAATAATACGTTTCATGACATTCGAAAAAATATCTTTAAAAAATATTTAAAATTGTAAAATTTATTTTAAAAGCCGCAATTTTAAAAACCATTTTTGATCAGAACAAAAAACTGTTAGGCCATTGGGAAATACAAATTATGTAGAAGAAACAATGTGATGGCAATCGGAAAACGCGTTTAAAAATAAACTGATAGAGCTGATTGTACTGTGTGGCTACACTTAAAAATCTGTAACTCATAAAACTATTTGAGATATCAATTAAGGTATATTGATTTGATATGTTGTTTATAGAGTGATTCAAGTAGGAGTACTTTATTCAATAGCATTTTATTTCGGCAGTCGTGTTAAGCTGGCTTGTTATTGGTTTTCAGTATTATTTGGCATTTCCTCATGAAAAGGCTTACGCCTGAGCAACGTTTACTAATTGTTCAACTTTATTGAGAAAATTCACGTTCTGTAAAGACTTTATTTCGCGCCGCTCGCTCTAGTTATGGTCAACATAATCGACCTCTTAAGCGTACTATTCCCAACACCATCACCATCTTTATGACCCAGCATTCACGATTGGATAATATTCGGCTGACTGAATAGACCACGTTCAGCACACAATGAAGAAAATATAGCAGCCCTAGCTAAGAGTGTACACGAAGACCGTGGAGAGTCGATTTGGCACCGTTCTCAGCAACTCGGACTGATGTATGGAACGACTTGGTGTATTTTACGTCGAGATCTTAAATTGAAAGCATACAAAATCCGAAGTTTTCGTGTACCCGACCACTTTTGGTTTCAACAAGACGGTGCCATTTCCCACACATCGTGTCAATCATTGGATTATTCGATTGGCCACCAAGATCGCATGATATCCCAACGTTAGACTATTCGCCGTGGATAAGCGCTGATCGATAAATTAAGCGAGATTTCAACTTATAAAAGTTGTTGTAATAAAATTATTTCCTCTTCTGCATTTCGAAGACGCAAAGAGTCTTTAAATATGTCTGAACTAGTTGGCATTGGTAGAGAAATATTTTTGTTTTTATTGCAGAACGTTGACACATAACATAAGAACGGTTTACCAAACCAAGAAAAAATATCGATTCGGGCTTCGCGTTCAGTTTAAAGGGAGATTATAACACTGTCATGTCTATACTCATTTGGCTTTAACCCAAATTCCATATTCTTAATCCAGCTTTTCCAGCCATTCATGGTGTGCAACAAGTTTAGGGCGACTCCGTACGGCTTAAAGATTTTCTAACCTAACTCTTTCATAATAATAATTATAAATTACGATAACTGAGGAGCGATTGTTATTATTTTTTTATATTTTGCTTAGGGTTTAAGTTCAAGACTAGATCCAATGTGGTGTTAATACGCACCTCTAGCCACTACACCATGGCGACGTATAGATTACAAATTGAAAATCTTATCACCAGAACGTCGGTGACCTCGACGCTGTCACATTAGCACTTCAATCATTGACACCAATCCCTCAAAAAAGAACCACGAGAACCGAACAAGCGCGATTGAATGCGGGTGATTGACTTGGCATATTGACAGACGGCGTGTTTGTCTAACTTCTCATAAATGCTATCTAGGCGATCGATAAGTGCAACAAATGCCTGCACAACATTCAGTATACATATATAAATAGCAGAGCATACAACAACACCAAACAGTACATAACTTTCGTATTAAAAGTAAGCAAAATATGTTCTAACATTTCCAATATTTATTTATGATTGCTGTGGATAAGGCAAAGAAAAACAAAAAATTAAAAAAGAATTCTTAAAGAAAAGTAAACACTGTGAAGGTGGAAAAAAGGAAACAATTTCAAAATGCAACCGGCGATAAAGTTATGAGTAAATGTAAACAAACTGTGCGCACCACAACGAACGGCTGCAAGCGCACTTGCGATTGGCGACGCGACGCCTTTAATGCAGGCCTGTTGTTGTTGCGCATGCGCAATGCAAATAGCCGCAGGCATTACGGCGTTGATGAATGAATGAGTGAGTGAGTGAGTAAAGACATTTGGTTATAGATACCCTGTAGGAAAAGGATAAGTAATAGGTACTAGAAAACAAATTGGATTGAGATACAAGGTCAAGTAAAAAGAAGTCCATTATTTTTCCAATGGGAACAAAAAAGGAAATCAATCCGTTTCTAAAGAGGGTTGTTATTGTAACGGGTACCTTATCCCCATTAGGATAGAAGGATTAGGTATCCCCATTAGGATAGGAATGGTGACAGATGAGTAGGGTTAGCAGGGCTTGCAAAGGGGTGGCTAGTATCATGGGGACTCATTGCACGTTGGACATATATTTGATATGTCTGCGTATATTCTGGATAAGTAGGAGTTTAACCTGCTACAGTATCCGAAACGAAGAGGCGCAAGGGTCTCTCTCGTTTCTCGCGGCAACTCGAGCTCTTCTTCTGCAATAGTTGGTGATTTGACTTCAAGTACGTCATTCACTGAGAGGGAGTCGTTGAAGGTATTACTGGCTCCACTGTGAATGGCGGTTAGTGTTTGTCGGAAGGTAATTGCGTTCGAGGTCTGGTCGGCATATTGTTTGATGTCGTCGACTGTCAGCAAGCAACTTGAGAATTTTGTTGCGGGTCTGTACTTTGTAATCGCATTCATACTTGTATGAGGGGTGAAGAAGCACAGATTGGCGAAAGTAACACCTAAAATTTTAAGGTTATTGATAGTCGGAATCTTAACGCCATCGACTGAAATATATAGGTCAAGTCTGTACTCTTACGTCCATTGCAATCATCAAGGTACGACATAACAGAAATTCCCTCTGGTGGCTGTGGGAGTTTCGAAATAGTACGAATGATTGACGACCGCTAAGGTAGTTCATAGTCCACCTCCTTTCTAAAGAGGGTTGTCCCTGGTGATGAAAGTGAATCAGCTACGACAAAGTCAAACGAAAATCATCTATTCCTAGCTTCTTCCTTAGGTCCGAACACTTTAATTCGGTCATATACTATCAACAATTGGATGGTCTGAAAGAAACAAACGCCCAAAAACGGCTAGCTCTGGCCAATAGGAGACGAATTGTGTTCTTTAAGATTACTGCTGGTTCATATACATCCATACTGTACCTCTAGAAGCTCCGGAAGCTTCTTAGGGAGCTACTTATCCACCCATCTGATAGTCCCCGACATATAGTGATTACTACCTGCTTCTGTTCTTGACGATTGACTTTACTGTTAAAAAACTCACCTCAAGAGAAGTGAAAATCGACCGTACCAGTTTCTTTGGACTTAAAGCGTTTCAAGCTAACTATGCTTAATAAAGTCTCCAAATTATTGCAAAAATAAAAGATTTGTCTAACCAGAACTTATACAATATATAATACAGAACTATATAATGATGTATCCAGAAGATGATTTCCGCTTTCTCACAGCAAAATTAGCCTCATCCTAAACCAGTGATGTTATTTAGTGTAACTAATACCGTTTTCCTACAGGGTATGTAACATAACTCAATAAGCCAGTTAGCCAACCAGACCAGCTCGTCAGTTACCGGACGGATGCAATGATCACTTCAACGAAGACATTCAACGACCAGCGTTCAGCGATCAAGCGTCTGATTGACTGACTGCCCGGCTGATGGATGGTCGGCTTTGTTGCACGCGCACCCAAAGCGTTGGCATGCGGCCATTTAAGTGTGTGTTCGTGTGCTTGTGGCCATGTGCAGATTATCGCTTGTAAACATTTTGCTTATCGATCAATTGCGCTATTTTATATTTATCTTCGGCTGTTGTAAGCTGATTTGCTGTTCACACACGCGCACACACACATACACACGTTATCAGCAACATGTGCGCTTAGCTGCTTGTATGTCTGCATGTTTGTTTGTACAACTCCATTTGCGTGGCATGACAAATTGTTTGTTGAATCAAAAAGGAAAATAAATTCTTTCAATTTCGGAATTTTTGTTATTTGCATTATTTTTATGCAAACAATTTTCAATTTCCGGAAAATGTTACTCATTGATTTGTTATTTGTGGCCGTGTTAGGCGCATTTGTATGAGTTGTCCGTCGTCTGCTGCATGTTTGCTTGCGCATAATTGTCACATTCTGGTTGCATATGTTGCACATGCCAATTACATCGAGTGCGCAGTTGTGAGACGCCTATTTAGAAAGGTGTATTTGTCGCATATTTATGTGCAAGTATTTGCTGAAAGTCACATATAAGTATGTATATTAATGTGTATGCATTTGTATGCCAATAAAACAGAAGTCACATAAACCGGAAACCGCTGTCTAATACTCAACTGAAAAATATTTTTTAAGAAAATATTTGAATAAGATTACGCAAGGGTTAAAGAATTGATTCTTCTTATTTGTTTAAAGCGCCATGACTTAGCTAAGTAAATTCTGCCAAATATAGGTAACAACCCTAAAAAATATATCGCCATAACATCTTATCGAGTGAAGTGTGTGAAAGACTGAAGCCCACCGTCAACAAACTGATTATACCTCTACAGTGTGGCATTAGACCCGCATATCTACTATCGACCAGATTTTCACCATGCGCCAAATCTTGGGAAGGACCCGTGAAAGGGAGTTCGACACACACCATATCTTCATTGATTTGAAACCCACCTTTGACGGCACGAAAAAGAACTCGCAATGTTAATGCGACTGTGTCAAGAGTCCCTTTCGTGTGAATTTTTCAGTCCATGTATAAAATAATACGAGCTGCAGTCGATGGTACGATGAGCTGTGCCAAACATGCGGCGACATTGACATAGTTCAGTAAATCAAGAAACAGTGTCTGCAGCTTTGAAGGTTTCGATTCTGTACTCGCCGGGGTAAGCAGAGGAAGGGCTCCATTCTGTTGGACCGGGTATTTTTAGATGTTTCCTTCTTCTTGTTCCTCCGTTCGTCGTTAGTCGTTCTTCTTTTTCGCTGTCTATAACCGCGTAAGTGGTGTCAACGCCAGTAAAGAAGAATAAGAACCTCAAACATAAAAAATGAGGTCAAACTTTATCAAGAAATCATATATTGAGGCTTTTGAGAAGTTTTCTCTATGTTCGAATAATAGTATACCTAAATCTTACCGATTTAGGGTAGAAAAAGAAGACCCAAATGAATTCTAGATATTTTTCAGTAAAAACCCAATTCCGTTTTGGTTAGGTAGACCGTACTCTCATTCAATGAGAGCTCGTTTTATCGTGGTGAAAAGTGATCCGTCTTAAGCGCTTGATATTGCTGATTTCTAGAAAGACAAATGACAATAAAATGGTTATGTATCACTTAGAATTTACTGTTTTGTTCCAGTGGTATGGTTATTCAATTTTCCAAATAAAATTGAACAACCACCCATTTGCCTAGAAGTGCTTCGGGCGCTGACAACTTTTATTGAATTCACCGCTACTACATACACTATCTTTGAAACCGAATGCCAAGGGAATCTGAATATAATTGAAACTCATGGAAGGGAAGGACTCACTGGAGGAGAGGGACAATGAGCTTTTTTAAGAATTGATCAAGAAATGCGGAGAGGAGGAGGGGGCTGCTAAAAAGTAGTAGTAGGTCTAGTACTCTGAAGCTCAAATAGCGAAAAGATTACTAGGCTCCTTGCCTACAGCATCGAACTTGATAGCTAGTACTTTACCAGCACATCATGCTTTGGTGGACTACCAGCAACTGTATAGTCGCGAGTTACTTCTGTCCATGTGTAAATTATCAATGGTCCAGTTGACTATTCGCTCTCAGAAAAGTCCACCTCTCAACGGTTGAAGGAAGTGTAACTAGACACTGTAAAACCAGATATCAGCTACATCAGCTTTTTGGGAAAATATGAGACAGAATAATCACTTCATCCTCGAAAGTCTCGCTTTTACCAGCGATTTTTTGCTCGCATGTAATTAAAGGTTCTAATTTGTACAGTAAAAGTAACCTAGTTAGTTTCTTCAAATCTTCATTAACTTGTTAGTTTTATAAAGCCACCTCTTAGAAAGCAACGCCCCTATTGGGGTAAAAACTGGTATGGTCGATTTTTACAAATTTCTTTGGTGGCGAATTTTTCACCATCGAAATTATTGCCCATAGACTATAACTTGTAGCTATCATTTTATGGCAGGACCGATCTATATATAATAGATGCATAAGAACTTCCTACCCAAGGTTAGGTTAGTCTGGTAGGCCAATGAGCCACACATAGACTAGTTTTGGTCTTTTCCGATACCAGTTGGACTTCAGTTACTATGTCTATGAGGAGTGGTCATCCTTTAGGATGCCTGCGTTTGACGTGTCTGTCAACAGACTCTGTTGCCTCACTATATATCATACCGTAAGGACCCCAGATGTTTACAGCGTCGTCTTACCAATACGGGAGAAGTGCACAAGAGATGTCCCATTGCTTCCCTGGTGTCTTGGTCTAGACATTTCCTGCAGTTTTCTCGATTTTTTAGCAGAATTTTGTGGGCATATATCGCCTCCATACAGTGATAAGTAAGTATTCCGATCAAGTCCTACAGTCTCTTCATCGACTACCGATAGGAATTTTGTGTACTTCCGATCTATCGTTTTGTACCCAGGTAGTTCGTTAATTGGGTTTTGTTTTACCACGCTTTGGTTCAGATCGTCGTATAGACAACACATGGGTTTCCCAAAGTTTGTATCCGTTTTCGGATGTTAGCCGTACATCCATTCGTCATTCTTGGCAATTTCGTCCACTATTTCATTGCCATTGATGCTTTTATGATCTCTCGGGGTTTCTGGCGAGTCTTAAATGATGTGTTGGGTCTGGCGTTGTCCTAATGGACCATAACATACTTCTCTGATCAAAGCTGGTTTAAGTAATTGTTTCCTTCAGACGGTCCTCTTGTGGATAAAATATTTGCAAATTAAGAGTTTGTCCATATGACGCATAGTAGGTGATTCCCTGATAAACTCACCAAACACGTAGCAAAAGGATTCATTTTTCATAACCAGTAACCATTTGCTTCAGATGTGAATCAAATCTATTGCGATTTATATTATTATATGTTCGATAGGAACTTGGTCAAGTGAACTCTTTATCAAAAAAATATATGTATATTCAAACATTTTTTTTGGACCCACTCACCCCAAACTTTATAGCCGCTACTCTCCACTACTCTCATTTGTATAAAAACTTTCGCCCGCCCATATTCGCACAGGTTTCTTCCTGTACCTGCCGCACGGCAAATTAAACTTGAAATGAACAAAATGTGCGCGCTTTTCAGTTTAACAGTGATTTTTGACTAAGCAACTGTAACAACACTAACAACCGTTATGGTAACATTACATGGCATGTCACAAAAGTGCGGGTTATTATGTTGTTAGGCAAAAAGAATAGCAACAACAACAACCACAACACAACAAAACAAAACAATCAACTCGTGAAATGGCAAAATCAGCAAAGCACCGTTACGCGGCATGCATGGCATTGCAAAGTGCATGAAACGGCTTGCAGCATTGCATTTCGTGTCGCCCGTCCGGCGCAAACGAAATTTGCATGCGTTAATGTGGCCGCCAAGCGGAGATTTGTAGCAGTGTGCACTGTTCTGTATATGTATAGATGTAAATGTTTATGTGTGTGTGTGTTTTGTGCTTGGTATGTTTGTCTTGTTGTTCGCTTCAGTGTGCGGTTTGTAAGCACGCCTAGCTTCATTAGAACGCACGATGGCGCATTTGTATCCGTTTCCGGTACGAAAGCACAATAACAAAAACTGCTGTGTGGTGTGCTAATTTCCACGGACGCATATAGGGTTTCTGCGAACCCAGCCGGTCTTATAGGTTTCGTAGGAGCGGGTGTACCTATGTTTCTCTGCTGACCTTTTCGGGAAATTTAGTTTTTTGAGTTTGTCAATTTTATTTTAGTCTAAGTAAAGCTCAGTTATAGACTTTACTTTTAGAATAATCTTCTCTGAAATTTCTCAGAAGCTAAGCTGTTAGCGAAAAATGGTCAATAATCTAAAACTTACCGAGCCAAACTAGGCGAGATCTCCGAAAAACAGTCTTTGGCCGGATAAAATCCGAGTCAATTCCGGTACCGTAGAACCGGCTGTCGTGGGAATATACCGCCAGTCACAGTGGAACTATAAATGACTTCACCGACTCCCTCTTAGTTAATGGCGTACTTGAAGTCAAACCACTTCTATTTGCAGGCGAAAAGCTCGAGTTGCTGCTAGAATCGAGAGTGACCCTTGCGCAGCTACGTTATGGATACTGTAGTAGGTTAAGCTACTACTTATCCAGAACCGACACCGACATTTCAAATATACATACTATATGTTCAGCATGCAACGAGTTCTCGCATGTCTCTAACCCCCTCATGCCCAGCTAACCCTACACATCTGTCATCCGTCTCCCAATGGTTTGACCCCGTCGAAACAGCACATTTCCTGGACCTACTGTTGCATGACCTCGATGACTATTTATCTGAGCCTTACCACCCTAACTAACTGGAGGCTAGATAACTATTCCAAAACCAAAAATAGTCCATACTTTCTGTTTTTCTTCATAAAAGCTTTCTTTTCTGAACGTTTGCGGGAGGAAATCCTTTAGAGGTACACAATAATGACTTGATTTCATAAAAATGATTGAAATATTTTTGAATTAACATTAAAATAAAAAGATATCAAATTTTGCTGCTTCACAATGGAGTCGGAGTTTTAATTAATTTGAGAAGAACTTTGCCGTAAGAGGGTTTATCCATTTCCAAGTAAAAAAAGGCATTTTTCGTGTTTTTTTCAAGAGAGATTTATATGATACCTAAATAAAAATCATGTACATTTACAGCGCCATACCTGAAAACATCGTTCGCATTTAAAGTTATTGGAGCCGATTACTATGATTTAAAAAATTCAGGATCAGTTCTATGTTATGTTAGTCTGGTAGGTAAATGAGCCATGTTTAGACCATTTTAGAATGCCTGTGCTTGACTAAAATTCCAACTGCCTCTGTGACTTCATTAATGATGCCGGTTTCAATGTCTTATACCATGGTGTCCCCAAATGCTTAACGCCATAACTTATAGCTTTGCTTGAAATACTGGTGTACTGCAGTGGTTCACTTTTCCATTAGTCTGGACATCATATCATCAGTAAACTCTGGCGTATTTAATTCACAAGCAAAAAAACGATTTTTCAAAATCACAAGTAGATATAACCCCCTTTCTACAACACAACGATCCAGTCTTTACCAGGAAATCCAAAATGAACTGAGAATCCAAAAGTCTGGTATAATAGTAAGCATTGTCCAACTAAATACGAAAATTTGATTGGTCATTAGGTTTCAAACAGAATCGAAACCACTAGTTAGATGGCGGAAAAACTCAATTTCACTGATATCCTTCAGCCCTTAGACTACATTCCACAGGGGTTACATGGGTTTCCTCGGATAAAAACAGCCTTTTTTCCAACAATTCTTTTTTCATAAAAAATTAAATATTTTATTACAATTTTTTATTGTTTCAAACATACACTATTAACAAAGAAATTCTGAATTTTTTGGAAACAAATATTTTAAGCTTGGCCATTGCGACACCATTTCTAGTGATCTCTCGAAAAGAGATGCGCCCGCGTTGGCAAGATAATTCCTTACAGGATCATCTAAGGTGAAAAATAGTTAAAATCTTAACTAAGAACTCGGAGGAAAAAAACAGAAATTTTTACAAAAAATTAAATGTTCAATGAAAATTTCGCAACATTTTGTTTTTTCAAATAGTTGTGATCGAACAAAAATCCTTCGTACAAACCTTTATTTTATCTCAAAAACCTGTGTAAAATGTCATTAAGATCGGTTGAGTAGTTCTCGAGAAATCTTGCCAACCGACGTCAAAAACACAGTTCCGAGAAAATCGCGTTTAAAGATGGCGCACTATGCCCAGCTAGCCTCTAGCGCACAAGTTATCAAGGCTGTATCTCGGAAACTATCACTCGGATCAAATTGAAAATTTAGTACAATATTTTAGAGATGGTAGAGAATTTAATAAAACAATAAAAAAGAGATTTTTTTGAAAGCCGTAAATCCATGTAACCCCTTAATGGATACAGTATTAAATAAACTGGCTAAGCAGACTTCGAATCAGTGATAATTCCTTTTAATTACGTTTAACCGGAACGGAAATCAGCGGGATGACTCTCTGATTAGAGAACACTTCTGGAAAATCTCTCTATACTTTTCTCGTCTGAAAAGGATTCCAACGAAACTCAGAAAATACCGGAGAAAAAAATACTTACTTAGTTGAATATTTTGATGAGATTAGTTGACAGTTTCCTTCTTGATAAAAATTTGATAAAATTGGACAGATTTATTTGATAGGGTCCAACCAAAAATTGTCAGCTTATAATGTTAATGTTCTGAGTTTAAGTGGATGTAGCTACTTTATTCAATACTCTAACTATAATAGAAATACTGTTACATAACTTCAACTGTGTTACTTCTACGTAACTGTATCATTAGAAGCCATTGCAACACGCCAAAAGCACAGTCCCATTAACAATGTTTCATCAATCATTATAAAAGGAACCACAGTCGCGTAGTTGGCTCATGAAAAGGCAGCAATTCCCTTACGTCTAACGGTACCTCCTCATCACAGCAGAGCTCGTTTGTGGCAGCAATAGGGCGCAAATGGATTTCAATGCCAGCACTTTACTGCCGTAGCTGCACGTTTAGTAAAAGCCGTCCGGCGTAGTGCCGGCACCACTGAAAGCTCAACTGTTTGGTGGCTTATTTTAATTTTTGCTTTTGCCACCACTACGCGTCCATTCACCGCCGATGCAGCAGCTTGTGGCGCCCACAAAATCCGATTTTTCGCTATTCAAATGGAATTTTTAATTGACATCAGCATGAGCTTAGGCACGCATACCAACACGCAAGCTCAACGCACGCACGCTGTGTTGCGTACGTTACACATAACCCTCAATTCACCAATCCACCAGTCACATCGTTGTGCCCTCACGGGCAACTCGCTTCAAATCAATGCAATCACTGATCAACACGGTGTTGCTCGAGCGTGTAGCGCTGTATGTGGCGAGTGGCAGTCAAGCCAATGGCGGCAACAACAATAATAGCAATAAGAACGATTGAGAAAAAAATGTTGCGAACGCATCAAGCATCCGGAATTTCGTTAGACCTAACCACATTTAGTGGTCGGTATCACTGCTGCATCATGTGGGCTAACTTTAGTGGTGATAATCGTATGGAAAACGGGTGTATTGGTAATCGTTGTCGCTGCAGCAGATATCTAAAGTAGTGCGGCAACAACAACAAAAAGCGAAATGCAACCACATCAACTTGCCGTCAGCTAGTAAAGTTTCAATGTTACAGTTCATCGTCATTGACTTTGACGTTGGCAAGCAATGTAAGGTTGAGCATTGCAACAGCATTCAAGTTCATATTATCAACAGTGAATTACAAATGGCTCGAATGGAATGTGTGGCCTGAAACGAAAATTGAACTTACATAGGTGTTTAGATAAGTTGGGAACACTTTAATAGTTTTACTTTCAATAATTAATTTACTTTTCACTTGAGCACTGTCTAAGTGATTTCAAATATCAGAAATCGGAAAATGTCGATATTAAGGGTGATCAATTTCAGGAACCTTGAAACCTCTTTTTTAAAGAAAAACACAGAAATTTCAAACTTAAGGGGGAATGTTTACTATCATTTCAAAGAACATTCTTTCACATTTTGTTTTTAAAGATTATCTCTTTCCAATGTTTTCCGCGGCTACATCTCATATGGTCCATCCGTTGAGTCCATTTTTTTAGGACTCATTCGAAAATTTTTACTGGACACGCGTGATGTTTAGCTCCAAGACCTGATTCGAAGTTGGATTGTCTGCATAGACTTCAGACTTTTCCCCTACAGGAAAAGTCTAACGCTGTGGTATAACACGATCTTGACTACCAATCGACCGGTCAAAAACGTGAAATTATCTGCTCACCGAAGTGTTCTCTCAATAAATCCATTGACTGATGCGATGTGTGGGAAGTGGCGTCGTCTTGTTGAAACCATATGTCGCCGAGATCATGAGCTTCATTTTCAGGCAACAAATAGTCGGTTTTCATGGCACAGCTGTATTTTGTATGCTGTCAATTTAAAAACTCGACATTAAATGCGCCAAGTAGTTCTATACGTCAATCCGAGTTGCTGCGTACGGCGCCAAATCCACTCTCCACCGTCTTCGTGTACACTTTCAGCTACGGCTGATATGGTATATTGAGTGATGCGAATTATTTGTCTTTCCATGACGAAATGCCAAACAATACTGAACAAAAATTGAATTTCGTGCAGTGATAGAATTTCGATTGATTGAGAGAGATTTAGCAGAGGCTTTACACATCCCATTAGGAAGTATGAGCCATATTTTAAGTAAAATTTTGGGTTTTAGAAAGCTGTGTGCACAATGAGTGCCGCATTCGCGACTAGACTTTCTCAGCAACATTTGGAAAGTTTTAAAAAGGATAAAGTGGATTTTGTGCGTCGATTCATCACAATGGATAAGACCTGGGTCTATTACCATTATCCTGAATGGAAAAAAGAGCCTAAAGAGTGGTGTGAACCTGGTTGTTCCCCTTCGAAACGAGTTCGTGTTCGGAAATCAGCCAAGAAGGTTGTGGCATCAGTTTGTTTTGGATGCGAGAGGAATTTTCTTTATGAATTACTTGCAAACTGATAAAACAATTAATTCTGAATATTATTCCAACCTTTTGGACCAGTTAAAGGAAAAAAAATTATGAAAAAATACCGGTTTGCACAGGAAAGAAATCCTTTTTAATCAGGGCAATGCACCGAGTCACAAGAGCATTTTGACATTGGCTAAAAGCCATGAATTTAAGTTCGAATTGTTGGAGCATCCACCGTATTCACCAGATTTGTCCTCCAGTGACTTCTATTCGTTTCCAGAACTCAAAAAATGTATGCGTGGCAAGCGTTTTTCATCAAGTGAGGAGGTCTTAACGGCTGTTGAAGCGTATTTTGCAGAAATTCCGGGTTCTCACTTCAGAGATGGGATCCACAGATTAGAGCATCGTTCGGGCAAGTGTATTAATGTTCAGGGAGATTATTCAACAAAGAAGTTTCATTAAATTTTGTGTGCTGAATCAAATTTCTGGTGCCGAAACGCTCAAGATGTTGGAAAGGTCTTCGATGATATTTGTTTTTCGCGAGCAAATGTCTTTGATTGGTACAATTATTCATCAACTGACGATCAACACGTTATTAAAATGAAGAAATTGGTGTTTGAGAATCGACGATTAATAGTCAGAAATCTTACTGGCATCGTTGGAACGTCGGAAGAATTAGTAAAAACTCATTTTGAAAGCTCAGTTTGGCCTTAGAAAGTGAAAGTACGATTGGTTCCAAAATCACTAATTTTTTTCGAAAAACAGCGTTATATTAACGTCTGTGGAACAAGGCTTTCCGAAAGTCAGATATAATGAAATGTATTATTACTGCCAATGAGTATTTGATCTATGTTTAAGTCCCAGAAGCAGACGGTCAGTCGGCCGAATATCGTGGCAAAGGTGAGCCGAAGTTGGAAAAACCACGTCAAAGTCAAAAGGGAAGGTCATACAGGGCTTGTTCGGATAATAATAGGACTGAGTCGATTTAAAAAACCAAACCAATTGAACCAATCGTTACAATTCTATAAACATTTTCATAAAAGGCTCCTTCTGCATTGATGCAGCGCTGTCAGCGTGATTTCCAAGTATTGAAGACATCACGGAAGACATTTTCCGTAATAGCCTTGAGAGTCGAGGTGCATGCTGCTTGGATTCCTTCTGTCGTCTCAAAATGCTTGCCCTTCATTGTCCTTTTCAGGCAAGGAAACAAAAAAGTCTGGGGCCATATCTGTACTGTAGGGCGGCTGCTGAAGCGTTGAGATGCCGACCTTGGTTAGGTAGCTATTCACAAGAAAGGCGGTGCAAGCTGAGATTTTGTGGTGGTGCAACCTCCAATCAGCTGCGATGTCTTGTCGGATCCGATTGACCTTTCGTTTGAGTCTCTTGAGAACTTCCACGTAAAACCTGACGTTTACGGATGAACAAATTCAAGGTGGACGATGCCTTTGATGCCAAAAAAAGACACTATGGATTTGTTCATTCTTTCGGTCCTCATAAGCCACCACTACTTCTTGCTAAAGCAACATCTGGGTAAGCCTGATTGATCATGTCAACCGAATTTAATCGCGTACCCCTGCTCTAACGAACGCTGCATTTCGGCTTGCACCACTCACAGAAAAACGTAGTTTGTCTTGGCTCTCCAGGTACTCGGAGACAATGGACCAGCCGCACATTCGTTAGTTAGGAATACTTTCTACCGAATCCAGTTGGTGCACTCCGAATTACAGTCGCGGCGGAAGAAAATCAGTCCTATTACTTTCCGGATAAACCCTGTATTCTTTGACGGAGCTTTTTTAATAAGGAATTTATAGTACTTAATTAACAAAGGAAATTTGCAGCATTATACACAGTTACTTATAAGTTTGTATTTCAGTTTTCGTATTCCTGCACTTGGCATTCAACGAAACATTCGAACGTATTTTTCCTCATGTACAGGATGTAAGTATTGCCAACACAATCTGACTCCTCACATCTGCTACATATGTATGTACAAGTATAAATATCTGTGTATGTGGTTGTGTGTAGAACAGATTAAAAATCACAACGCAAAGGCACAAAAAGAGAATCAATAATTGCTAACGCAACGTATGCTAAAAGCCAAAAATGGAATTTCTAATTGAGTTTGCAGGGATTTGCCGCTGTTGGCTAGCTGACTGCCAACTGCCAACTGGCGTCTGACTGACAGTCGAACAATCGAACAAATGAATGAAAATGAACTGACACCAGCACTCACTGCCCTGTTGCAAGTTCTGCAAAGCTGAGCTGACGTGCTAGCCATTCGGTTCGGTCGGTGGAGAGTAGTAAAGTAGGCAGTTTTGCCCGAGGGGGGCTCAACATTCAAGTGCAGGCGTTATGGCGCAGCAGCAAATGGCATGCGTTAACCGGTAAGAAATTTGCACAAAATTATGTAGAGTTAAGTGCGATTTCATGCGCTATGCATAGCACATTTCCTACTAGTGTGGCGTAGCGTACATTTGTGCAACATGCAACATGTAGCATGTCAGCAGTCAGCAATGTATCGATTTGCCTTGAAAGCAATGCTGCTCGGACAATGGCATAGTCAAGCGTACAATCGTAATGAGTCGAATGAGTGGAGTCGGACAGCACACAGACATAAATACACACATACATACATATGTAAAGGAGTGATTTTCGGCTTTCACCTCCATTCGAAATGCCATTCCTCGTCTGTATCTACATTTGTAGTTTGTTAAGTTGATTAGTGCCCTAGAACTCCTCCTGTTGCTTTTAACTCTGTTTTGTTTTTCCATGACGTGTGTTTGTTGCTAAGTATTGCTGTCGCCGTTGTGGTCAATTAGCACATCATCCGATTTGAAACTATTATCGCCAATGTCATTATTATTTCTCATTGATAGATTTCATTGGCGTAACCTTTTTGTGGTCAACGGAAGAGTGGATTTTCGTAAGAGCTCGGGCAAATTGTGAAGATTATGAAAAGCCTTTTGGTGCAGCTTACTCAATAGGAATTCTTTTTCCTATAATTCTCTAGTAAGCGTTTTTTAGTATAACCGAGGGACCGCTAAGGGATCTTTTGTAATTACAAATTATTTTAATCACCGAATTGTTACGTTAATAAGTATGGTGGCTTCGTGGTTCGTAGCCACTGTTGTCAGTCATAACTTTGAAATCGTAGATAATTTAGTCTATCTTGCAACCAATATGGAACACCAACAACTATATCATATATCTATAATATCTGAAATCCAACGCAGAATCCCTCTCGCCAACAGGTGCTACTTGGACTAATTAGGCTTCTCTCGACGAACAAAGACCAAACTCTACAAGTCACTCAGGGATGATGAGTTCTGCTATATGGTGCGGAGGCATAGACGATGACAACATCTGATGAGTCGGCCTTAGGAGTGTTGAAGAGAAAAGTTTTTTGGAAGATTTGTGGTCCTTTGCGCAATGGCGACGGCCAGTACCGCAGTCTATGGAACGATGAGTTGTTCGAAATATACGACTACATTGACATAGTTCAGCGAATCAAGAGACGGCGGCTTGTCTGGCTAGGTCATGTTGTCCTGATGGAAGAGAATACTTCAGCTTTGAACGTTTTCAAATCAGTACCCGACAGTGATAGCAGAGGAAGACCTCCACTTCACAGGAGAAATCAGGTGCAAATGATCCGGGCTTCGAAAAGAAAATAAACGATTGGCGCACTGTTGTTAACTCGGCTAAATCCGCGTAAACAACCAGTAAAGAAGAAGAAAACAGACACTAATGAGAAAACAGAGACTAAGTAGCTGATTAGAAATCTAGAACTGCATCTCTTTACATAACTAGGGGCTAGGTTCACAATGTGGCCTAGTAAAAGAGATAACCAATGAAACAACGTAAAATGGGTTTGATGTCTCCGTATTTTATATTACCAGTTTCTTTTTTGAAATGAGACAAGTTAAGCCAATATGGTAGAATAAAGGAGACTTCAAAGTGGAATCAATACATTTCCGAGTAAAACGAAGTAGGGTTTGTCGGCTGGGACTTTGATAGTAAGTAGCATTCAGCTACAACCACTGAATTTGAAGATATAACTATAGGACCTCATAACAACTTAATTACTAGCATTTCGGCCATAGCCTAACATGGATCTGAAGCTTTACAGCGAAGAGCTTCCATCACCTCTTCCGGCTGCGCCAGGTCAAGGCTCAATGCTATCTGCCAGCGTGATCGATAAAAGCGTCGAAGTCTTCAGTTCTGTAACCAAGTCATTTTTTTGAAAGCTGTTGTCCTCTAAAAACTTAGAAAGGAATGGGAACCCTTCCTACAACTGGTTCTTAGAAAAGTCAATCTCGCCACAATTGTAGGTGTTCTGACTAGACACTGTTCAATAAGTTTATACGCAGTATGGATAAATATTCTGTCGGATGCTCTTTGTCAAAGCTGTATGGAGAAAGGGGAGGTGAATTCATCTTGTTTCTTCCTCTTCACTGCTTGGCTGTTGCCAGAGTGACTTTTATAAAATTGTGTTAGCTGAAAACGCTTCGTCGATTTATGAAAATCTACTGATCTCTTTTAGGAGTTTATGGGTACTTCGAAGGACGAATATGTATATGTCTAAGTGAGATCTATCGATTGCGGATCAACCCTACGACTTAACCCAACCTAACCTATCCTATGGGAATAGAAGGAAACGAGAAAGAAGACGGGACTGGCCCGCTCGTAGCCAGCCAGGAAAGAAATTCCTATAAGTTGCTCATGATCATTCAGATTATTCAAGGAAAGCTTGAATCAATGTACTCTAAAGAAACACCTCAGTTCTTGGTATTTTGGGGTAGTGTTGATGGTGGAAATTGCGGCATTTGGAACGAATAGTGAAATTTGGTTTCAATAAGGCGGCGCCACTTCAAACCATCGCATTAATAAATGGATTTATTGAGAGAACACTTCGGTGAGCAGATAATATCACGTTTTAGGTAAGTCGATTTGCCACCATGATCGTGTGATATCACACCGTTAGATTTTTTCTGTGGGGATATGTTAAGTCTAAAGTCTATGCGTACAATCCCGCTTCGATTCAAGATTTGGAGCAAAACACCACGAGTTTCATTCGGTTGGACCATCAAAGACGTAACCGGGCCAACATTTGAAAGATATAATCCCATTAAATTTAAAGTTTATGTGCTTTTTCTTTAAAAAAGTAAAAAGCCTCGAAATGTATTTTAGGCAAAACGAAATTTAATATGATTGCAAGAGTCACCACATGGCACTTACCAACCTTCAGAAGCTTAGTAAAGAGGAGTTGGCATGCGTGAAAGTTGATGAGACATTGAAGTATTACCTTTGCAAATGTCCAGCCTTCAACTGATTGAGACGGCATATCTTCCACTGCTCTTATAATGCGAGTTGGTCAGCTACTAGTACTTTGTCACTTAGAAATACTTAAGTAGTTACAGATGGGGAGTACCAAGGATACATGGATTAAGTGCTGCCGCCCGCCTTCTGCCGTTCCTGCGCCTCTCTTTTCAACCAAGTAATGAAATGATTTATTCCAAGAACTCCAAGGCCGAAGACCTGGGATCAAGCGTCGTCATATATCGCAGCCTTTAGATCTGTAAAACAATTATTATTAATTTGAAAATTATCAAATTCAAGGTAACCATTATATAGGTTATGTCAACAGTAATAACCACTTCCGCTTCTACTTCGTCTTAATTTTTCTTCCAATTTTCTAGTGATTTCCTTGTTTAAGTGTTAAAGGCACACCGTTGTAATTTGGCAGCTTATAATCGTCAGCATACATCATAATTTAGCCTCCTCAGTCTAAAAATTCGCTGAAGGACGTCAACTAAGCCATGGGTTAAATTCAAAAGGAAATAAAAGTTCAAGACATTTCATCAAAAATAAAATAACTTAAGTATAAATATATGTTTTGAGCATTCATTTCGGTCCTCTGCATTTTCGTTCGCTCAAAACACACAAAAACAAGAAAAATTGCACAAATTTGTCACGTGTTGCTGACAAAAGACCTTAAAATTGCACTAAAAAATAAGAGAGACACACTGATGGATTTCATTAGTACGTTGTCAGTCGCGTTTTATGAGCGCACACACTACTTTGCACTTTCAGATTCGGGTGTCTCGCCTCGCGTTGAGCTCAAGACGTCGAGCGGTGGTTAAAATTTAATTAAGCGTACACACACATAAACATATATATTCTTTTCTTAGAGAATAAAATTAATAAGGCTGCTCAAGGCGAGCGGCACACACAGACACTTATATGCATGTGTATTAGGGTGATTCAAAAAAAAAAATTTTTGTTTTTTTTGATTGGTACTCGGAAAAATGGGTTCCTAGACACCTTTAAGAAAGCCTCTCCACATATGAGTTTTTACTTGTAACGGGAAGGTCCTCCGCCTAACGGTTTTCTATTTTTTCTTATTATCAGATAGAAAAATTTATATCTCGCTTCCAACTACTTGAAAAAATATCTTGTTAATTAGGTTTTGTAGGAAATTGAATGTTCTAAAATATGGTCTCTTATGATATTTTCGTAAACCAAACCGTTTAAAAGATATTAACGGTTGAAATTTGACTATTTTTGGAAAAATTCTTTATTTCTTATTAATTTTATAACTCAATGAAAAAAATTATTATGACTGATGAAACACATAGTTTTGTAGGAAATTTAATGCTCTATAAAAATGGTTTACTATGATTTTTCGATTAAGTTAAGCGTTTACGAGATATTCATCGTCAAACATCAATGCATATTAGGGTGGATCAAAAATAAAAAATTTTTTTTTCGGTTGGTACTCTTAAAAATAGGTTCCTAGACACCTCTAAGAAAGCCTCTCCAAAAACCTATTCATAATAATTTTTTTTCATTGAGTTATAAAATTAATAAGAAATAAAAAATTGTACCAAAAATAATCAAACTTTAACTGTTAATATTTTTTAAACGGTTGGGTTTACGAAAAAATCATAAGAGACCATATTTTAGAGCATTCAATTTCCTACAAAACCTAATTAACAAGATACTTTTTCAAATAGTTGGAAACGAGATATAAATTTTTCTATCTGATAATAAGAAAAAATAGAAAACCGTTAGGCGGAGGACCTTCCCGTTACAATTAAAAACTCATATTTGGAGAGGCTTTCTTAGAAGTGTCTAGGAACCCATTTTTCTGAGTACCAATCAAAAAAAACAAAAAAAAATTTTTTTGAATCACCCTAATGTGTATATAACTGCCTCCTTGTCTCCAGCGCCTTCACCACAAATTGTCTTTCGGCGGCTTTTACTTGACAACATTAAAATGTTTGCAGCAATATTTTATTTCATTTCATTTTACTATTGTTGGTGGCAACAACTTGCTACTGCGATCCAACCAAGAAATGCCGTTAAGCCGAAGCAACACTTTTTCATAAGCCTACAAAGAGCGGCACAGGAACTTTGTAGCGTTCACGATTTTACTTTCAATGCGAGAAATGCTTGAAGTCCGTACCCCTCCGCAGCATCAGAGGTCTACTCAGCCATGTCACAACCTTCTTTGCCGCCAAAGCAAACAGTAACCGAGTGTTGGCAGTAAGGGCGCCACAACGCACTTTCGTACAAAATGTGTCCCTCGCATTTGTCATTGCGCACCCCCAGCATTTAACCGTTGCATGCTGGTGTACGCTAACACACACCACTACACATACTATACACACATACATGCTTACATAGAAATCAACAACTGCAAAGCCTGAAACGTGTTGATGAGGCCTAGTGACGCTCTTCTCTGTTGAGGGATTTACTTGCGTTAAAGCTGTACGGGGCGCTGGTGGACGATGTAAGGCCTGACCGTAATTTTTCTCATTACACGCGCATATTGTGGGAATTTTTAATGAGCGTAATGATAATGACTGCAACAACAACAGCTGCAATAATAGCTGTAGTGATACAAATGACCGAGGCAGCGTTATTAGCAAGAGCTAACACAAAAAAATTGCCTCCCTCCGCCGCTGTCACATTCAAGTTACGACAATAACAGTAAACACGTTTGGGTATGCAAATACAGTTACAGGAGTCGCGTCCTGTGATAGTCATTTGTACGCACACGTGCTGGAGAGCAAAACGACTTTCAAGTGGGTTTGAATTCAAGTGTGGAGACAAGTTTATCTGGGCCATAAGTTGTCTCCTTTTGATCCACTTTATAGCATAAATAAAGTATTTTAGCAAAAAGAGTAGTTTACCTGCAGGATTTATAAAAGTTTCTAGCGAAAATATTGCGGACTAATAACATGCGGTCTGTTAACAATATGTTAGTTAATGTTAGTTCGTGGAGCAGCAATGACAAAAACTGTTGAAATAACTTAAGAACCGACGGATAAATTGGCTTAATGAGTTGCAATTGGATTGCGGTCGGTTTTGGTGGAGACATAGGCAACTGTACCGAAAACGATTATTACGGATCATAGCATCACCGAAGTCTATGATCTTATATTTATTGAAGGTTTTTATATATGTAGCTAAAATAAAAAGCATCTCAAATCCGCCTTAGGCTGTGAGAAATATTGGTCAAGACTATACTGTCGACATGATGAGTGCGTTTGATAACTCTGTACAACAAACACAATCGTGAGTTCACTTTGCATCGGGGTTTGATGCTTTTCAAACGTAATTCATAAGGATTTCGTGACCTCGTGACCGTTGATGAAACTAGGTTTTGCTGATAGTTTTCAGAAGGTAAAAAATGGTTGAAATAATGCATTTAATATGGCGTAATTGCGTCGTGGAAGACGTGTGGAAAGTTTAGACTCATACCTTTTTGATATTATGAAAGATGTGATCAATATCCACTACTAGGAAAAAGCACAGCTTTCAGAGAGCTTAACTTAGCTTGAACTACTTTACCGAAATAGTGCTATGATACTCAGCTTGAACTGATATTATAATCTTTGAATGAGATTTCTTGTAATGAAAAGACATTTGCAGTTCAAGTGACAAATGTCACCAGTTGGAGAGTTTGATGAGTGCTCAACTGGTAGTAGCAAAAGCTAAAAGGTCTGACTAGACTTAAATCTCTTAAATCTGGTAACATGGGAAGCTGTTAGCCCTTGGAGTTCGCTCTAATATATTCATTGGGTTTGGCCGTTTGGGGAGATTCGTGGTGGCTGTGGTGTGCTATGTAGCGGGGTGCCGGACTCACAGCACGGGAGAGGTTTTAGATCGACCTCGAACCCGATCAAGGTGGAACAAAAAAATACTTGCAGAAAGCATTTATTATTTGGGGCGCTAATCAACGCATTGATTTTGATATACTTTAAGAAAGCACCATGAGTCATGAGTAGACGGTTCACGGTAGGTACTCACGTAAATCACAGCGAATATTGTCCCAACCTTTCTATTATCCATATTTCACTACTTCGTAGACCTCCAGAAAACTTGAGTTTCCTTGTGTACTACGTATTTATTGAACAACCTTTGTACGTGTAAAAAAGATTGGTGTAGCTGACGTTTTAAGGTGGGCTGAGGTCGGCTGATATTATTGACAACCAAATTTAGAAAGACACTGATTTCTGTTTCAAAAATCGATTGCTTTTATATTTCCTGTATATTGATCATTTTTGTCGACGATCGACTCACCAGTTAGGTCCATCTGATATTCATAACCTTTGATTTTCATAACCTTTGCTTTAAGCTAAGTTTTCACAATCAAATTCATATAATATTAATTAAAACAGGTAGTAGTTGCCTGGTCCGGACTATAATGTGGTTGTACAATAATCTTCTACACAAGCTTCTATAGCTTCTGGAGTGTTATTATCGTTGTGTGTGGGCTGGCGTTCTACTGATGAAGTACACTCCTTCATCTATTGTCCAGATATGGTCGCTTCTGGGCTATTGCTATTTTCAAACAGTTTCTGGTAGTAGTCCGCATTAAGAGTTTGTTGGTGGAAAGGAGCTCAGAGCAGGCCACTTTCTGCATATCCCAGAGCATTTCAATTCCTGACCGTTAATCATAGAATGGTTAGCGAAAATTCAATGCGTTCAGATCATGATCACTTTTCATCAGCAATAACCATCCTACATCATCGAAACAGTGCTTATATGATGGTTGGACTGGACGATTTCCAATATCCCATCGATATTTTCGGCAACTGATGCTCAATGGTGCACCTTTGACATCAACACTATCAGAACGGAACCCATAGCATGCCCTCTAATACTACATCGTAAACCGTTCAAGCCAAAACAACCGAAGCGCCCAAGATACAGCCTGTAAAAACCCCTACCGACAGAGTTAAAATGAATGAAATTGGATCATAACCCCACTCATTGCTCATACAATGGCACTGTAAAAAACGGTAGGATAAATCAATAACCAAAAACTCTAGGAAAATTAACTTTCGCCATTGAGACGATATTACACAGCTTATAAGAGCCGTAGTCTAAATTGGATAATGGGCGTGTCACCGCCCTTTTTTAGGGAAAATCGGGGCCTTCTAAACCGATTTAAACCAAATTCGGTACTTGACCTTACTTTGAAATTCCTATGTCACTGTATAGAAATTACTGAATTTGGACCACGACCTTGCCTACTTCCCATATAACACTTTTTTAAATCTGATTATCTGATTTCTTTCCCTTTCCGCTTGAAATACAGAGAAAATCTTTTGTTGATGATAGTATGAAACCTAGGCATTTTAATTGTATATAATATTGGCAAAAAATAGATAGAAAAATCCAGTTAATATTATCTCTTATATGCCTTCTTCAAACTTTCGTCATTCTAATCAACCAATGCCAAATAAAGCGGCCAGTGTATGAGTTAAAATATCTCCCTTCCGCTTCGGCGACTTCATAATACCCCCTCGTATAAGCTCCCCTCCTTATTTGCGAAGAACTCGGACAGCCACTTTTCACAAGCCTCTTTTAAGTTCAACTTTACACCAACAAGGGTGTTCACCAAAGACATGAATTTATGGTGGATTCGATAAAACCTCCCATCCAAGCTTCCGTAACTTCTGACGAGCCATCAACGAAGTGTGTGGTCCTGACGTTGTCCTGATGGAACACTACACCCTTCCTGTTGGTCAATTCTGGACGCTTCTGGTCGATGGCCTGCTTCAAGCGGCCCAGTTGTTTGCAGTAGATGGTAGAATTAAGCATCTGGCCATATGGGAGCAGCTCTTAGTTGATGATTCCATTCTAAGCCCACCAAACACACAGCAAAACCTTCCCGGCCGTCACTATTATGGTCACTATTTGAGATGATTCACCGGCTTTCGACCACGACCGTTTTCACTTGATATTGTCGTTTGTGATCAATTTTTTGTCGTTAGTCGCCATCCGCTTCAAAATGGATTGAGTTCGTTCCGTTTCAGCAGCATTTCGCGGCGTTGATTCGGTCTAGAACGTTTTTTGGCATCATATCATGCGGCATCCAAACATCAAGTTTTTCCTTGAATCCAGCCTTCTGCAGATGGTTTAAAATGGTTTGGTGACTAACTCCCATCTTCTGGGTGATGTCACGAGATGCCACATATCTATCTGTCTAACTCGATGTTTTCCATGATTTGATTGGTATTCGTCGTCACAGGTCTTCCGCTGCTGGCTAATCCATAGTGTCATTTTCACCCGCTTTGAATCGTCGAAACCACACCTCCACAGTTCGAAGTGATAGAGTATCATCACCCAAAACAACATTAATCTCACGGAACGTTTATCTGGCGGATTTGCCTTGAACGAAAGAAAACTTTAAAATAGGGCGAATTTCGGCGTTAGTGAACCATACTTACACGTCTATAATATATAACTGTTGAACGCAATATCCAAACTATTCATGCAAAACGTCGTTTTGTAGGCTATGTCAAGACCTTTCAAAGATGTATAGTATTGCCAGGTACGAGCTCTGTAGCGCTTTATACATAACCGCGATATTCAAAAGTCAAAAGGGCGGAAGGGAGATAGACAACCTCATATAATAATTGCTTGGATTATTTATATAAAATTGCTTGGATTTCGATCCTCTGTTTGACGTTTTGTACCCTAAGGTATTTCTGTGCTTTTGGTCCTGGAAAATTACAAGGGTATGAACTGTGCGGTTACAACCGAACATAGCCCTTCCTTAATTGTTATGAATGATTTTGCATCTATTTTATTAAGAGATATTGACTATAAATTCCATGCTTTACAATATATTTTCTGTTATTATCTATTCTCCACAACAGTCTTGAGTAGCACAGACTATTTTTAGTCATATATTTCAAGGCATCTCAATTTTAATAAAGAATAAGTCAGCAGTTGTCCAATTGAAAGCTCCGAAAAGATAATTGACGTAAGGGTTCAGGAACTTTAGTGTACATATATTTATTCAAAAATATCTCTTCCTATATATTTTTAACTTATGGACGAAGAACTTAATATTTAAAGATTAAACAAAGCACGTACAGAATAAATTGAAAAATAAAATTGTATTTTTCAGTACAAAAAAAGAAATCACTTACATAACATGCACGCAAACAAGTGCAGCTAACTGCAAGCAAAGTGCATTTTAATACAATCTAACAGCAATTTTATTAGCCAGCTGAAGTGAAAAAAGGATTAAAAGTGCAGTCTAAAAATCCGTTTCCGCACAGCTCACCTCTGCAGTGCAACAATTGTGCTAAAGATGATGATCCCTTGAGTATACAACTGACGAGCTTAACCACAAAACTGAAGTTTAAATGGACGCAGGCATACCGCAAGGCTATTTTATCTGCAACTAACTACGAATTGATGTGTGCGAATGTGTGTATGTGCAAGTGCATCTGCATATGTATATGGTTGCATGAGTATTGATTTTACTTACATGACAGTTTTTAACAATTTGCCACATTTTATCAGCAAGAAAACACAAGTAATTTGTGCAACAGCAGGTGACAGCAAATACATATCTATATGTATTTATAAATGTATAACTATATTCGTAGCAGCCAAGTGCAGATGTTATGGTATGGCATGTTACGTTGTGGATCAACAGAAGTTCGTTTTTGCATTAGAAACAAGGATACAATTGGTTTTGGCAACCGGTCTCCATAATCACATATTCACTTTGAAAAAAATGAGGGATGACTGAAGGTATGCGCTCCCTATGTGCCTAAGCCTTGACCTCCCAAACGCAGAACAATCAGGAAGGAAGTGTTGAGTTGTTTGCACCTCATCTTCTTCCATTTAGCTTCTGCAGATAGCGTCTGATAGGATTCTCAACCTTACTGCGTGGTCGCCAACTACGTAGAAGCTAGATTTACTGTGGGCAAATAGATCACTAGATCTCTTGAGATCGATCTTGAGCCAAAAGGCTACTGAGACAGCGGATGTGCCGCTTGTGTCTCAGAACAGACAGGCCAAGCTACCGCAAAGCCCAGCTATCTATTAGTAGATTATTACAAGAGGATAGGGGTGCATCAACCCGCCGCTTTCTACCGATAGGGGTTGTAGGGGTTTTTGCTAGCACATCAGCTTTATAGTTTCCTGTGATTCCGCTGTGGCCTGGGACCCATTTCAGTTTTATCACAAATACACTCGATGTTATTGATAGGGAACTCCTGATACAAGACCAACTTTCTCTCCAAAGCTTTGACCCATCCATTAACAAGCTCACTACTATCCTTCTTCTCCAACGGTTTCTTCTCACCCACAACTCCCTCGCCGGTATAATGGTAGAGAAGGAGCCGCCAGAGTTCGGTTTCCAAGTGATCCGGTATGAAGTTAAAGTGAGTGAGGATTTCCGAGTGTTCAGACACGTGTTCTTTGGAAACCCAGACTCTCTGAGTTTGATGACAACTTTCGCAGTCATACACCTTCCGGCGATGTCCGCGGGTATTATGTGAAAGATGGCGCTTAGTCCCATGGTTGGAGTTCACCTTAGTGCACCACACATGTTGATGAACGCCGCCCGTTGAACGCTCTCAATTTTCTTTGGAAGTGTGGTCTTTTCTACAGCTCTCCACCACATAAAGACTTTATGGAACATAATGGACCTTACTATGGTGTCGTCGAGTCAGAAGACCACTTTCGGTGAGATACACCACCTTTTGTGAATGACTCCAATAAAGCAGAACAGAGCGATCGATGCCTTTTTCGCTCTCTCTTCGATATTCGGCTTCCATGAAAGCCTCCTATTCAGGCTAAGACCTAGATATTTCACTGTGTTCGCTGGTTGCAGACGGATGTCTCCCATTTGGGCAGCGGTGCGCCGGTATCTTGTATCTTCTAGTTAATAAAATCATCGCGATTTTATTTGGGTTAATGGCGAAACCGTTTATCACGATTAAAGTTGAGTTAATAATAGTGCGTTAGACAATTCCTTCTCCTAACCTTGACTTATTAGTAGTTGCCATGATCCCTGCCTACGCACCAATTAACAATAAGCGAGTGACTTGCAGAGTTTGTAGAGTATTTGTCGACAGAGAAGTTAACTTTTCAATTGCCTTCTCTGTTTAAAGTAGCGTCTGTTGGCAAAAGTGATTCTGGCTTAGATTTCAAGACTAAGATAGATGTTGTTGTTAAAGCCGGTCTCTAGATTCACGAAATTTTCTACGACTTTTAAGTGATGACTTTTAACAGTCGGGAGCCAAGTCTTGTCCTTGTCTGTCATTACGAAACCCTTACGCTTCGCTTCCCTTTCCGATTTGGAATATGGTAAAAGTAGAACTTACGCGCGGTTGCTGAAGCCAATATGTCAATATCCTCGGCGTATGCCACACGATCTGCCATAAACGATTTTACCATGTTTCGCACCAGAGATATATCAAAGGAATTCCAAAGTGGTCCAAGATAAAAAGTTATATTGTGTTTTTAGAAAAATTTTGCAATTAATTAGAAAACGTTTTGTTGCAAGTTATGTCTAAGTTTGATTTATTTGGTTTACATTCAGAACTTCATAAACCAAACAATATTGCTTTTTTACCTTGAACTGGGTATATTAAGGTTGCCAAGATATTTGTCAGAGCCGCTAAAATGTATATATGTATAATTAACCAGCGTGACGAGCTGAGTCGACAAAGTGACGTTTTTTAACCTACTCCCAATTCCAGACTCTCCGACGGGATCATTTAATTAAGTATTACTTCGTGGGAGTGATTAAATATTTAAGTCTCCTTTATGGCACCTACTGACGGATACCTAATCTGCTCTATATGTCTCAGTTTAGTCATGATTGATGCAGCTGCTTCGCTGCCAGCTTTCCAGTTTTCAGTGGACACATGAGCGTTGTAAAAGTTTCCACCGTAAACCGTGTAGTTTGTCAGGTATTACTCTATAGGTTCGCCATCCTTTGAGTGACGTTTGCCACCGCTGCTGCCTTATTGTTAAGCTTTTTACTCTCTCTTCTCTTTTGGCTCCTATGGACGGTTCTGATAACTTGTATATTAGCACGTATTCGTCCACCTAGATGTCAATGGGCATTATACCAGCGATTACTTCAGCAGCATCGCTATGATAATGTTTGAAAAGCACTGATAACTCTTAGTGCCACAGCCTATGCTTTGTGCTAATTTGTCTGACATATTATTCAATACCTAGCTCCTGGATCCATAATACAACCCACTTTTTGGTTGGTGTCTCCTTAGCACCCCAATGTACAATAGGTTTCATAGAAGTCTTGCGGTGCTCCACTTAAAGAACCACGTTGAGTCTGTTTGTCTCTATAACATATGCGAAGTTATTGAGAGATCGGATCAAAAATTTTGCAAACGTTCCTTTTTCTCCAAGATGTTGCTCATTTATCGTAACTGCCGATATCAAATCACTATAACATATAGCTGCCATACAAACCGAACGATCAGAATCAAGTTCTTATAAGGAACGCTTCGCATTTGTGAAGGGTTTTATAACTCCGTGGTCTTGAATATATATTTATATACTTCCTGTTTAGTTGGTTCTTCTATGTTGAGATTTCTTTTTTTTTCAGTTAACCGAATTTTTATCAATCCTACCCACTACATTTGTTGTTGCATGCAAGCCAATTTGTCTTTACTATTCCAATTGTCACTTCAGGCCGAATTTGTTGCTGCTTTTTCTCTATGAACTTTTAAATATATGGTGTGTGTAGGTGTATTGACGAATGAAGCTGTGCGGTTTGTGCAGAAAATGCAAATGCACGTTGCATGTCAAATGTTATTCTATTTCCTTTTGTTTGTGTAAGTAAATGCCGCAAATATGTAAAATGCAAATGTGGCAGCTACTAAGCGCCAGCGGGTGTAAAAGTATTGCAAGTTAAAAAGCATAGGTCTGAAAGAAAGTGCAATTATGCACATGTACAGGTTTTACTGTGTGTGTATATATGCATGAGTGTGTGTGCAATATATTTTTAAGTAAAGATAAAATACGAAAATTGACAAATAAGTTTTGCTATGACATTTAATCAACTTACATCCGGTCCGTTGGCAATGCTTTTCTCTGCTCTCACATTGCGAAATGAAATTTATTTACATCCTTGTTGTTGTTGTTGGGCAGCAGCAATCCGTAGTACAGTTAAATATTGCAAATCGAATGGATTTGTGTGGATCTTTGAATAAGCAGCAAATATATAGAAATATTGGAGACCGCAGCTGACAGTGGCATTTGTTTAATTTGCTCACATCTGTCGGTTCGAATGCCTATTCACTTCCTCGATTGGATTCATTGTCTGCCACTAGCGGCCACAGGACTAGACGGAAAGTGGCGGGCAACAGTGCGTTTGGTACAACAATAATTGATCGAATGAAATAGCAACAATTTGATGTGATTGACCGCAGTCTAGGCAGCAGCAGTTTCTTATACAACAATTCCTATTTAAATACTGAATTTATATGTGGAGCAACATGCCATGCGGGAAAATTTTTACTTCGTGTATATTTCATTAACAAAACAGAAAGTTTATTTAAATTCAAAAGTTCAGAATGAGTCTGGTAGTGAACGTAGGCAAGTTGAAATATCTCCTGTCATCAAACAAACAGGCATCGCACTCGCCACTTGGCTCCAACGTCACTGTTGGCAGTCATAACTTCGAAGGCGTAGATAATTTCGTCTATCTTGGAACCGGTATTAACACCATCAATGACCGAGCCTAGAAATCCAACGCAGCATCACACTTGCTAACAGGTGCTAAGCAATTGAAAAGTAAAGTCCTCTCGCTCTCTATAAGTCACCCATTATTCTCGTCCTGCTATATGGCACATAGGCATGGACGATGCCATCGACGTTACGAGTTTTCGTGAGAAAGGCCTTAAATTTTACATAACCCCACAGGAAAAAGTTTAACGGTGTTATATAATACGATCTTGTTGGCAATCGACCGGCCCAAAACGTGAAATTATATACTTATCGAAGAGCTCTCTCAATAAATCTTCAATTCAGGAATCAAATATTCGTTTAACAAATTCGTTGATGGTTACGTTCTCACCTGCATCATTTTTGATGAAATAAGGACCGTTGATTATACCAGCTCACAAACTAGACTTGACCGTTATTTTTTTGAATGAACTGGCAGCTCCTGGATCTCTTCAGGTCCCAAATTTTAGTAATTTTGACTCGTTGTTGGATTGTATATCTTTCCATAATAAAATGGCAAACTTTGTTGAAGAGAAATGTGAAAAGAGCGGAAAAAATATGGCGTTATTTGCTGTCCTTATCGCTCTACTTTTTTAGCGTTCCTATTGAAAAACCCGTTACTTATGATATGCTGCATAGTACTGTAAAATCATTGAATTTTAAATAGCGCTGAACCTACTGCTTTCTGCCAGTTTCTCAGAGGAGTCGCGTCACGCTTGACCGAAAATTCTGTATTGGAGCTTAAGTCTCCAAACCTGAATGATTTTCTGAGTGTGCACTATATCTTTTCTCTTATTCTACAACACAGTTTAACTGTTCTACGACGACGACTCCATCATCACTGCGACATCACAGTTAAAATTCAAATTAAATCCAACTCTGATTTACCAAGAAAGTCCATAATGGTCATAAAACCGCGCAGTTGCAGTAAGTGTAAATTTTCTTACAGGGTCCTCACATAAATGTATCCCCTATTTGTTGCAGCAATTATGGTTACAATGCAACTACTAAATATTTGGCATTTATTTGCTAAATACTCTTCAACTTCAGGCCAAGCATGTGCATATATATACTATATACTTGTATGTACTTACACACTTATGCATTATATTGTTTGTTGTTATTTTTGCTGTCATTTGTAATTGTTATTTGTTGCATATGCATGATTTGCATTTTGTTATCAATTATTGCAATTGAGTGAACCGGAAGTGCTAATATTTAGAAGAGATTTGCTACAGTTACAATATATATATAACAATATAAGCATATTTATATATACATATATATGTGTATATACATCTGTGTTTAATTGTAACTGTAAATATACGCAAAAAAGCAACTTCTGGCCACTTCGGCCCAAGCAATTAACTCACTCAGTACAAATATTGTAGTGCTTAGTAAAACATTCAAGATTTTGCTGACTGTCACTCGATTTCTGGATGTGCTATACGGCAATATGAAGCTATGTATGTATTTATTTCTATATAGTATATGTAAATATGTATATTGTTAAGTCCTTTTCTTTGCGAACTATTTGCAAAATAAATATCAACTAGAACAGATATGTGGAATTCATTCGAATGAGCTTGCATTTCCATTTCTTCATAAATTTATGTGAAGAGATAGCTATGTATGTACATACTAATCTAACTACATATGTGTTGACACAATCTATCTACTAAGTAGCTGGCAACTGTCTGATGTCTATTTAATTAATACAAAATCAAAACAAAACAGTTTATTACTCGTAAGAAATATTTGAAGTTTGCTTCTCTTCACAGAATTTAGTTTGCACACAGGTAAAAGAAAGGTCTAGAAAAAAGAAATCCATTAGTTTTTCTAAAAAGAAAACTTTAGTAATATATCATCACCTAAAATCCAAAATAACGTAATATCACTTTTCATTAGTAATATTGAAGCAAAATTTGAGTTTTGGTTATAAAATGGTTACATATTATATCTGAAAACCATACAGAGCTATAGGCGGACTATTTGAGGCAAAATAAGCAACATAAAGCCCCAGAAAAACTATATCGCATAGCTGCATTAAGAGTAGTATCGGCATGTCGCTCAGTTTCAAGCGAAGCTATATCGGTAAAAGGAGGAAACATGCCTCTCGACTTAATAGCACTTGAAAAAAAGAAAATTTGGATGTTGAAAAAACAAGGAACCAATTTTCGTCATAAAAGACAAAAAAAGGAACCATACCTGGAAATAATGACAAACTCGTTACGGCACGTTATGATAGATAGACGGGTAGACTAATCAAAAATATAAATAAGTGGTCCACCAGGAAACATATTGAGATGGAATTTTATACTATGCACATACATAATCGATATAAATTAGGAAAAGCCGTAGTTGTATCGTTGATATATCAACGAAATGATCGAAGATGAGGCTGAACACACGCAACAGAAATGCGAAAGTAGTCCCAGGATGCCGTTGCTCCTTACAAGTGATTTTTTAGTGACTTGCAAGTGACACTACCGTTGTTGTGACTATACAATTTTGTAACGGAAGGCATTTATGTCACCTTAATCGGAGCAGAAGATAACTATCAACGCGACATTTTTGCGATTTCATTTCGGTAATTTTGATGTCTAAAAAGCAACGCGCTAAAAATCTTCATAAATTATTGGAAATCTGCGAGTCCGTTCATCATGTAAGTACTGCTTCGATTACACAGTAGCTAAATATTGTCCAGAAGATCTTTTGAAACCATTTAAAGAAGACTGGATATTAAAAGAAGCTCCAAACATGGGTGATGCTCCTTTCTGCCTTATGAAAATGTCATGCAAAAACGGTCGTGATCGAATCGAAGTGAACTATAACAAACTGTGGCCAGAGAAGGGAGTCACGAAGTTCATCTACGAGCTGCTTCCCTACAGCTAAATTCATAAGTCTCAACTGAACTGTCAATGTAATATCCCGTGTGAAGGAAGCAATCGCCTATAAACGGCAAGATTTGGTGAATAAGAAAATAGTTGTTACCATGAATATAACTTCTCATCGATAGTGATTCGCTGGCAGCTCAGGTGGCTTGGTCGAAAGCTTTATTTGCATCCAGCTTAAAGCTTGTGAGGAATGATTTTGTTTAAAATATGTCTCAAGAGAATCTTAAAAAATGAACTATCATAGTTTGTTGTCAGGATTTGCCAGTCGTTGCCAGACGAGAATTTTTATGAGAGTAGCGTTATAAAATCACCAAACAAATGGTATCTAGTTATCATTACTCTATTGTATCTTATAATGTCATGACCAGGGGAGCATACATTTTAGCTCATCTAATATATGTACTTGTAATTGTTATTATGAAAAACTACCAGTTGTCAGAATAAATACGAAATTGGCGTGAATTTGCGGATGGTGAAAATGAACAGGTACAATTACTTGGTATTAGTCATCAGGCAAATTTTATCCGATGAACCCAACCTCATGGTTAAGTCGTTTGGAACAAATCCATTTCTGATTTCTACCTAAAGATATACCGTGGGGAAAAAACAGAACGACTTTTTAATTTAAATTTCGCCCGAAAACCCATTCGTCAAAATATTTTTTTCAAGATTGCCATGATGAAAGAGGTTTGATGAGACTAACTATCCGCAGTGAAGGTCAACCTCGTTTCGTGAAAGTCGGTTGCTTTATCAGTGAAATGCGTCATCAAAGTCATAATAAATCCATATTATAAAATGAGATACGTTAGTTCAGATCTGTTCTGATCTGTGTAAAACTCGGTAAATCTGCGAAAGAGACGTTTTATATGATCAAGCAGGCTTACCCAGATGTTCCTTTAGTAATAAGTGGTTTGTTTCGGTGGCACTAGGGCTTTTTGGAAGGCTGGGGAGAGGTCGCTGATAAAGACCGTAAGAATGAGCAAATCCAAAGTGAAAACGATGCTCTTTGTCTTCCTTGACATCAAAGGCATCGTCCAACATGAATTTGTTCCTCCTAGTCAAATCGTCAACGCCGTGTTTTGCGTGGAAGTCCTAATGAGACTCAAACGAAGGGTCAATAGGGTCCGACAAGACATCGCAGCCGATTGAAAGTTGCACCACGGCCCCGGCTTACACCGCCTTTCTTGTGAACAGCTACCTAACCAAGGCCGGGATCCCAACACTTCCGCAGACGCCCTACACCAGATGTGGCCACAGAATTTTTTTTGTTTCTATACCTGATTAGGCCGATGAAAGGGGATCCATGCAGCATGGATGATACTATATTCTAAGCTTTCAAACCAGCGTCTTACATATGATCGTTAGGATCTAACTAACCCCATATACTTATATAGTCGTGTCCATGGGTTCGTGATACCAGACTCACTTTTAATATGAAAAATGTTATAATTTTTATCTGTGAGGTGAGGTGGATTCCGTAGTCAATTTTTTTCGGATTTTGCATATATCATTACCAAACTATAGAACTTTTCTCAAACAATGCAAGAAAAAAACTTATTGAAAGCAAAACCATATTTGGCTACCTAAATTTATTTTTCGTTTAGCTGGGTCACGGGTTAGCTGGGGCACGTGTGGTATTCATATGTACATATATGCATGTATATATATATTTATATTTATATATATATATACAAACACCTATAAAGATATATCAATGTAAGTAACTAAAACAATGTGGGCAACCGTATTTGTCGTCATTTGCCACCTGCACAGCGGGACGCATGAAAAATATATAAATTTTTATTGAAAATTGAAAATGTACGGTTTTTGTTATTCTTGTTGGTTTAACAGCGTTTACACTTTGTTTTGTGGTATTGCGCTTTGTCATACCTTTTATTTTATTTTTTTAATTTATTACTAGTGCTTATACACTCCCTTATGCATGAAAGTTGTACGCAGCAAAGTCGGCAATTTTCATAAATATTTTATTTGATAACTTGAAAAAGCATTTTTTACGACGTGTTTGTTGTCTGGCCACCCACTGTGACATTGTTACGTGCATTTTATTTGATTTCCAATTATTATTTATTGCACATAAAGATATATTAGGGTGAGCCAAAAATCTAGCCAATTAAATTTATTGTTAAAATAAACCTTAGTTTAGAGAAAAAAACATTCCTGCAAATAAAAAGCTTTAGGTTTATTTTAAACGGTGTTGGTGAGAAGTCACAGGTATAGTAACTGCTTTCTCATCTGGACAGCTTAGAATGCCAAATCGTTGTAGTATCTAAAACTCATACCATATGAACAAAGTGCCGAGAACCTTTCACAAATTTGTTGAAATGTCTAATGTTACTTTCAGCTACCGTCCGATAAGATTTTTAGCCTTACCACATGGATGCCTATTGGACGGTGAACAGTAAGAACTCAAGTGTTCTACTCTAGGTCTCGTTGACCAGTAACTGCTAGGTACACGTGAGGTCTCTTGTTCAACGGTAGAACAGAAGACATCATTGAAGATCAAATTCGGTGCCATTCCGATGTGAGCGGGACAAATGACCAGCGAAGCCGCTATGAACTAAACGAGTCTGAAGATGAAGGAACTTTATGATATTTCTAGTGAGGACAGACACTACTTGACCAGTTTTAAGCACACAAACAGTGGTCTATAAGCGTAAAGCTAAGAGTGATGAATTGCTCCTTATAGAAATCGATCCACCCGAGAAAAATCTCACTGCGACTATTCTCCAATGACTGTTCCCAATCCACATAACCGTAGTCGGTAGTTGAGTAAAGAAAAAGTAGTCACAAATATCCTCTGTTATGCGGCCATCCAAGTTTTCAGGCAATTGAGAGAGAAATACGACGTGCCCTTGTTCGAACCCTTTCATACATCGAGTTTCATTGGGCCTTAGAGCGCACTTGGCATCAATTAACCTGCCGACAATGTCTATGAGCGCTATGCTTAAAATGGCATCAAGTGCTATTGTTGTTGTAGTCCGAAGTAGACCGTAGATGCCAATGTGAGCTGCTATTTGGACAAGTTCAAGTTTCTCAAATAATTTCACATATAAATAACTCGCAATGAAAAAACTTAAAATTCCGTTATTGTTGAAGCGTTTGGAATACTTTTGTTTGAATCTATAGTGTTAGTAGATCATAAATTTTCATAAAGACCTTTTCCCCAGGGAATTCTATCTGTCTATCCATCTATGTGTCGGTATATACGTGAACTAGTTCCTCAAGCTTTTGACATATCGAACAGAAAGTTTTCTCATGTAGTTTCACCTCCAAAAGCTGCCAGAAGTCGGAACCATCGCTACGACAACTACTACTGTGAGAAAAAAATGGTCAGACTTTGTTTATAATTTTGAAATTCTTAATTTATTCTTCGAAATCTATGTTGTCACTCTCAAAGGAATCCTCTTTGGCCCAAATGCACTTGTGCCAACTTTTTTTTCAATCCTCGAAACGGTTGTTAAAGTAAATTCAGGAAATAGCCTTCAATACGCGTAGCGATCCAATTAACTCAAAATGGTTTCCACGGAGCGGTCGTTTGAGTTTGGCGAATAACCAGAAGTCACACAGAGCTAAATCAGGCGAATAAGGTGATTGCGGCATGACGTTGGTTGAATATTTGACGAAAAACTCACAGAGAATCACAGAGAATCAGTAAGCGACGCTACATCATTGTGGCGAAAAAACATAGTCGGCCCATAACTCTGGACTCTTTTTATACCCTGAACAGGGTATATTAAGTTTGTCACGATGTTTGTAACACCCAGAAGGAAGCATCGGAGACCCTATAAAGTATATATATAAATGATCAGTATGTTGAGCTGAGTCGATTTAGCAATTTCCGTCTATCTGTCCGTCCGTCTGTATATATAGGAACTAGTCCCTCAGTTTTTAAGATATCCTTTTTAAATTTTGCAAACGTCATTTTCTCTTCAAGAAGCTGCTCATTTGTCGGAACGGCCGATATCGGACCACTATAACATATAGCTGCCATATAAACTGAACGATCGGAATCAAGTTCTTGTATGGAAAACTTTGACATTTGACAATGTATCTTCACCAAATTTGGTATAGATTATTTTCTAGGGCAACAATTTAATCTCCGAAGAAATTGTTTAGATCGGTTAACTATAGCATATAGCTGCCATACAAACTGAACAGATAGTTACTAACAGAAATGCACCTGTGAAGGGTATTTAGCTTCGGTGCAACCGAAGTTAACGTTTTTTCTTGTTACGACTAGCTTCGTGCAAACGAGGCATAACACTCAAATGATTCGACTGGTGGTCGAAAAGCAGCGACGCTGTTTTTCCAAAAAATTTATTGATTTTGGAATCAATCGTGCTTTTACTTTTCTTAGGCCCAAATGAGTTTCCAAAACGGTTCTTACTATTCCATCCGATATTTCAACGATCTATGGCTGCTAATCGTTGATTCTCAAGTTCCAATTTTTTTATTTTATTGACGTGTTGAGCATCAATTGATGTTGATGGCCGTTCTAGACGCGGTTCATCGTTAACATGTCCTCGACCCTCTTTGAATAATTTGTAGCAATCAAAGACACTTGTTCGCTACAAAGAATTGTCACCGAAGGTCTTCTTCAACATTCTGAACGTTTCCGGACTAGAAATTCGAGTCTGCACACAACATTTAATGGAACTTCTTTATTGAATAATTTAAATTATTTGCATAAATCGCCCAATGAACTTTATGTACTTCACAAAAGCAAGAGTTTTTGGGTTTTTTATTAGTCTTACTATTTCTTGCCGACAGTATAGTTGCCATACAAACACACACACATCAAAATCAGAATAAAAATATTTTTATACCATTTTATATAACCTGTGAAGGATATTAGAGCTTTTGTTCTTCTTTTTGTTTTTCTGAATATATCGTCATCTGAAATGCAAAACAGCGTATCATGAAAACAAAAATCGAAAATCTCTTTCATATACGAGTATAATAGCCAATACGAGTATATTGGGTAGTCGAAAAAGAGTTTTCGTATTCTGCCAATAGGTATCGTTGCAGTCGTATATCTCCAGTGCTACCAATCACATTGTGTCATATAAATTGTGAGAAAGGTGACATTTAAGCTTCATTTAACCAAAAAATTAAATTCGTGGAAATTGAACAAAAGTTACAGCTGTTCTAAAATGAGTGAAAGTTAGGAAGAAATTCGCAATATTTTGAATTTTAGTTTTAAAAGGAAAGAATGCCACCCAAGCCACCAATGAAATGTGTGAAGTTTACGGAGACGATCGTTCGGAAAAATTTCGTACTGAAAATTTCGAAATTTCGATTTACACTAGTGGAATAATATCTCTAGCAGAAAAATGGTAAATGGTGGTCGAGCAAAATTGTACATATTTGTTTATTTATTTATTATTATAAATACATATAAAGAAAAGTATGTTTGATTAGAAATACGAAAGAATTTTTCGACTTCCCAGTTTTATATAATCTGTGAGGGATATTACACATCCTGACTTTCTTGCTGTTTTTTTCTCCTTATATAGAATATACACTTTCATTTTAACCCATTAGCTCGATAGAATAATTATTTATGGCTCACCCTAATATACATATGTTCATAATATATGTGCATGCCTGTAAGTTTTTTGTCGCTAACCTTTTACAAATATTTACAGACACCAAAATACAAACAAGCTTACCACAAATATGACACTTTTATAACTTTCATAACACCTTTAGTTTTATTCTTAAAAAAAATTCAAAGTTTTTCCTTTTTTATTTTTTAATTTTTTATTTATGCGCCAGCCAACTAACTTTATTTTACATAAAGGGTGATTTTTTAAGAGCTTGATAACTTTAAAAAAAAAAAAAACGCATAAAATTTGCAAAATCTCATCGGTTCTTTATTTGAAACGTTAGATTGGTTCATGACATTTACTTTTTGAAGATAATTTCATTTAAATGTTGACCGCGGCTGCGTCTTAGGTGGTCCATTCGGAAAGTCCAATTTTGGGCAACTTTTTCGAGCATTTCGGCCGGAATAGCCCGAATTTCTTCGGAAATGTTGTCTTCCAAAGCTGGAATAGTTGCTGGCTTATTTCTGTAGACTTTAGACTTGACGTAGCCCCACAAAAAATAGTCTAAAGGCGTTAAATCGCATGATCTTGGTGGCCAACTTACGGGTCCATTTCTTGAGATGAATTGTTGTCCGAAGTTTTCCCTCAAAATGGCCATAGAATCGCGAGCTGTGTGGCATGTAGCGCCATCTTGTTGAAACCACATGTCAACCAAGTTCAGTTCTTCCATTTTTGGCAACAAAAAGTTTGTTAGCATCGAACGATAGCGATCGCCATTCACCGTAACGTTGCGTCCAACAGCATCTTTGAAAAAATACGGTCCAATGATTCCACCAGCGTACAAACCACACCAAAACAGTGCATTTTTCGGGATGCATGGGCAGTTCTTGAACGGCTTCTGGTTGCTCTTCACCCCAAATGCGGCAATTTTGCTTATTTACGTAGCCATTCAACCAGAAATGAGCCTCATCGCTGAACAAAACACGCGCGCGAAACACATTTCGAACCGAACACTGATTTTGGTAATAAAATTCAAAGTTTTTCCTTTTTTATTTTTTTAACTTTTATTAATGCGCCAGCTAACTAACTTTATTTTACATATATTCGACTCATTTGGTTAAATATTAGCCCGTTTTTGTTGGCATTCGGCGTGACAGCATTATTTTTAACACCGCCAACGCCGCCACCTAACCAATTCGGTATGAGAATCATAAAATTTTAATAAGCTTCACGCTGTCCATTTCGCCGCCGATCGCAGCACGCACTCACATATATTCGCTATGAATTTTAATGAGTCGTAGCCGCAGACGAGAGCTGCCACACAAACGAGCTTCCAACAATCATCCCGTTTTGCCACCTTTTCGAACGCGTGATTTTCAACAGCACGCTCTTATACAGACTACCGACTGTAAAAAAACAACAACAACAAAATAATAACAATGAAGAATGCAAATATTCAATCAAAATTTTATGTTATTACCGATAAGTCTGCTTGCATGCATGCGTGTGTGTGTATGTGTGGTAAAAATGTACGTACACGAAAAACAAAAACAAATCAGAAGCTTTACACATGTTTACTGCGATTACGCGGCGTTTACGAGTGCATATCTGCACTTGACTAGCGCGCTGCTTGACTGTGTGGCTTATCCACTGCCGATCACATGTGCTAACTTTGCGCTTGCATTGGTGCTATAATCAAATCACTGTCATTGTCTCACCGCCACAAATAGCGCAGTGGTTTAATAACAATTCACTCCACACTACTGTCTGTCGTAAAACGTTTAACTTTGTTTATCGTTATCGATATGCTTTAATGACGCGATTTAATGCCTTTCGGTTGTTTAAAGTTTGCCACTTCAGATTTTGCATACTTTATGGCGTTTTAGGTGGCAGCAGGTGTTTATTGCCAATAATTTGCTTGGCTCAACTGATAGGAAGAAGTAAGGTTGTTACTCGTAGCGCGCGAAACATAGAAACTCGCAAAAGCTTAGGACGGTCAGGTGGGATCAACCTATGGATATGGCAAAGTATTTGTGGCTTACACTTTATAGGAAGCTTTTGTGGAGCCCAAATTTTGAAGAAAGGCTTAGGATGGCATTGGTTGCATCATACTGCTATAGAGGTGATATTTAGAAGCGGTTGGGCCACTCACTAAAAGGGTTGCTTTAGCTCTACCGTAGTTAAGACAATAATATTTTTGATGAATTATTCGGAGGTGAAGGCTCTATGCCTTTCAACAATAGCACTCGTGTATATAGCCAGCACTTGAATTGCTGCGAAGATCGCTTTAAGACTCAGGGAAGCGGGACATTTCAAACGGACCCTTTTCGTTAACTGCTTCCTGGAAAACCTAGACCACTGCGTCTGAAAGTATACTTCTGCTGACTTTTTCTGTGCTCACATATCGATAAGGCATATGTGAACAGTAAGAAATCGCTGAAGAAGCGGCGCAGTGAGCTATTTCACCGATGGGTCGAAGACTAGAAGGAATGTTCGGAAACGTTTTCTGTACCTCTGTTTTGCACTAGACCTTTGAAGCTCGCGCGAGCTTAGCAGGCGTTGGTCAGTGACCAACTTTTATGCAAGGTCGAGATATAGATTGAGATGCGGGTGATCTTTTAAATCCAAATTCGTTCAAAAGGCATCATGGAGAGATAACTAGATATTAGATATGGGGTCTAGGGTGAGTTTTCTCTTTTTTTCATTCTAAGTACTAAGATTAATCGTTATAAAAAACTATGATTTCTGAATTTTATAGAAAGCCACCCAGAATTTCGAAAATCTTAATATTAGATATGTGGGGGCCAAAGGAATTCAACCCATTTGTAGTATACTCAAAACTCAACTAAAAGTACTGGGAACCAAATATTTGGTACCTAGGGGCTAACAGTGGCATGCTCTAAAGCATTCTTCGTAAAAGTTCTGTCAGGTTACATTAATTGATTCTTGATTTGTGCAGTCCGCTTTCGTCTGTCAATACAATAATACCTGTCGAATTTGGTTGAAATCGGTCGAACAGGTGGGGGTTTGCACCGAAATGTGGACGTAGCCCGCCCATTATCAAGGGGAACCCAAATTTCGAAAAAAAGATGTACACCAGATTTGGAAAATATAGTGGAGTTGTAAAAATTCAATGTCCAATTCATATAACTTCTATAAGCGTTCCAATAAAAGTAGATTCGCTGTTGATGTATTTCTCATTTAAAAATAGTTGGTAAAAAAATTTAGAACGCATCTCAAAGTATAGGCATTACAACTTCTAGAATTCCTGAGCCAAACTAACCTCACACTAATTAATAGTGTTTTGTTCTCTTGAGATCAGGAACCCTCAAGCAGTGACACTACTCAAAAAAGAAGCTGGAAGCAAATAGATTTTGGTACTGACGTTTTTGAGATAGTCTAGAGTGCAGCAAAAGCACTAGACGAAATCGCGTCCACTTAATATCCGCATTGCGAAAGGAACTAATGGCAGCATGTGACGCTGCAATGCGAAGGACGAAATGTCACAATAAGCGAAAACCTGTATACTGCTGGAATGAAAAATTTGCCACGCTGAAAAAGCTCTCTCACTTAACGCGACGTCGCCTATAACGCAATCGAAGAAGCGAAAACGAAAACCGTATTAAAGAAGCATTTAAAAGCCATAAGAAACTTGTTGGTTCCATGGCAGAGTCTTGAGTTAGGAGTAGGTTAGGTTTAACGGATTAAAGTTCCGCAATCCGGCTTTCGATGGTTCCCTTTACTATAAAAAAAAGCCAGAACTTTAGTAGCTAAATGTTGTTTTCGCATTCTCACAGAAACGAGACGAACTTTTTAGTCTCGCTAGTATTTCGGTAATTATTGTAAGTATTTAGATCGTGAAAATCGTTGTCGGAATATGAAGAATAATTGACGATAAGTGAAATACATGATAAATACTCTGACACATCTCTTCCTATATTCAATTTGTCAAAGTATAAGCGTATATGTACTTATAAATATATGTCTACGACAAGAGAGCTTATGTACCCTTATCAAGTTCATCATTACACTTTTGTAAGACAGGTGAATTCTTACTTGAAGTTACTTAGTTTCAGTTACAGTGGCGCTTACATTTCACATTTTCCCCCGCAACACAACTGAATTAGCGCATTGTCACACCAGAAGCAAACGAATAAGCCAAACCCGATAGCAATTGGACGCATTAAAAATGCATTTTCCAATTTTCAAACAACGCGAAACAAAAGCGAAAACCTTTATTACTCAGCGCCATTGTGTTTTCTTTGTATCGAAACAGTTTGGTAAATTTACCAGCAACAATTGCGAGCATTGCCTTTGTATGCACACAGACACCGTCTCACCTGTGTGTTGTGTATGGGAGAGCTTTGCGTTTAGGTAGTTTTTGTAGATGGCTTTTCGCAAGTCAAATGTCAAAAGTCAACTGTCACAGTCGAGCACTTTGAAAGTGAAACCCCAATTCAAACACACAAAGACAACAGACAAATGTACAAGCAAAGTCATTCAAACCGTTGCTTTGGAAAAAAACGCGAAAAAATACTTTATTGTTTACAAACGTGCCAATAAAGGCTCAGTTCGCAATTAGGCGCAAGAGGAGGGAAAGTAAAAAAGCAAATAAATGATTGGTAACTGTGCTAAGATCTTTTAGGATTTCATTACCCACCGAAAAGCTTTGCTGTAGTCATTTTTTAAGTACAGTATCCATGTTGCGTGTACCGCGATTCGCTGACGTGTCGCTATTTTGACAGCTAATCTCTTGACATCGCAAATTGTTTGTCAAGCTGAGGCAAATGATACGGTTGATTTGGCATACTTGCCTTTTTTGTTTTTCAAATGTCAGATAAGTATAAATAAATTATAAAGATATGCCCATGAATTTTAAATTGTTTAAATTTTTTGCAAGAATAAGTGGTGTTAGAGATAGTACTGGAGATAATAGTAAGAGCCTAGTGGTATCAAAAATGCCTTAGTTTACCACTTTTTACCAAAATAACATAACATGCAAGCATGAATTTTTAAATGATTTTCTAAACCTAGTAGCGGTTATTAGTGGTTATATGTAGTTTACGTTTAAGTTGATCTCCCAAACGCGGTACAGCCAAGAAGGAAGTGTTGAGTTCTTGCTACCTCTTCATCTTCCATACAGATTCTGTAGAAGTCGCCTGGTAAGATTTCCAGCCTTACAGCATGGACGCCAATAGGGCACTGGCCTGTTACAAGTCCCACAATTAGGGCGAGACTACACTTACTGAGGGCAAAAAGATCACTAGCTTTCTTGTGATCGATCTTACGCAAAGAAATTTGCGACAGCGTATGTACCAATGGTGGTCCAGCGCTGGGCTAGCTTCCATGAACCCCAGCTATCTAATAGTAGAACACAAGAGGATACTGGAGCACCTACACACTCCCTTCTACTGATAGCGATTCTGGTGTGCCTTTCCTCGACAGATCCTTAGTTTTAAAATTCCCTGCGATTCCGCTGTGGTCTGGCATCTATACCAGTCTTATCACAAAGGGACTCGATGTATGAGAGGTTAGGTACTCCTTGCTCAACCCTGAACGCACTGTTAATGAGTTTAAGGCTGTTATCGCCGTCCTGTTTCTAAGTGGATGGTCAATTCTCTGAAGATCTATTGCTACCTTAATGTCTGCAACTTCGGTTTGGTAAACACTGCAATAGTATAGATGTGTCGCTATTACAATATATTCTATATGGCAATTTAATTATAAGTTATAGGAAAGATAGATCGACATACTTATTTTCTAAGTACGGGTAGATTTTCGGGAAACAAGTTTTATGCGTGAGAAATACAATATCCCCTACAATATCGATACTCTAGAAGAACATCTGGGATAAATTTACTATGATAGCAAAAAGAAGCTTAGCATAAGCGAAAGAGATAGTGAGATCAATAATTTGCAAGAGGTAGATAGAGTGATAAAAAAATATAAAAGATTTTTCCTGTTGCAATCAATCCAAATCATTAATTGTTCTGAAAACACCTCATCCATGGATCCTCGCTTTTAAGGGGTGGTGGCGCTGAACGAAATCTTACTTTTTAACAAAGAGCATTACCTTAAAACAAGAAAATATTAGGTTCGCGGAGACGAACAGTTTTAGAAAATGCTGTGACAACGTCTCGTCGGCCCCAGAGGCAACCATATTGCACAAGGATTTGTCTAGAAGCAAGACGGACACCGTATTATCCATTAAAACACATAATGGGACCTATATGAACAGCGCAGAGGACGGGGCCATGAAACTCTTACTAGAGAACTACTACTTGAGACGATTCGGGATGACTAAACTCCAGCAATGGTCGCAAATAAGCCACATTGCTCGGATTGGGCAGCTGCAAGGAAATTATTCACTGCGAAATATAAGTGACCAGGAGTTAACGGTATCTTCCCAGCCTTTTTGTAACAAAGGTGCCCAAGATCTCTTGTTGACGAGCTTCCAGGCAGATGGGGCCAGAAATATCCATTCCGGTGAGGTCCCACACCATAGAGGATATTCTCCGCATGGTGCAGTGAGAGAGGAGAGAATGGCACTTGACAGCAGGCACCAGAAATTCGCCACGCCTAGTTATTATTGAGCGGTTTTAGAGGTTTAGTGATATTTTTAACCTCTCCCGAGACAAATTTCCTCTCATTTTCGCGCTTTATACCAGGCACTGCAGTATAAAGAAACACTTGCCCAACCTGGTCACAGTCTCTTGCGCCTCAAGAACGCTTGATTCTTTATTGCCCAGCAATTTGTAGAAGCAGGCCCTTGGATCCATTTACGTGGACAGGGATCACACCACCACCATCGCGCCCAGCAAACTCCTGTAACTGGACGTTTGTGACCAAATATAGGAGAGGGCACAATAGACCATAGGTCGCAGTGCAAAACCTAAATTATTTTCAATTTATCTACCAAATCAATCTAAAGTCGACCGGTTTAAAGGAGACTGCGGAGTACAGGATTTTAACATTTCTATCTCCATCCGTCTACAAAATTTAGCCAGTATCTTCCAAGTGAAAGCAGTGGGTACCGATTACGCTTGTGGAACGCTACTGAATAACCATTAAAGGATAAAGAATGCAACCATATTCACATATAGCCAGGCCGAATTGTTGATCTTGGGTCGTTAAAGATTAATTTCAGATTAGCCTGGATTGCTTTAAGCTCACTGACAGGTCACTCCATAATCTGGATTACTTTTTCGGCAACGGAAAAGCGGACCAGTTGGCTAAATCAAGAGCCTTTTCCAACGAATCTGCTTAGACATAGTATCCGCTGGGAACGTTCAAGAGAGGGCTTTGTACATAATTTCAACAAATATCTTAGAACAGATGGATATCCTTAACCTTCTAAAATAACGAAGCAGATACGGCCTAAGTTCGGTGGGAAAACACTAAGAACTTTTTAAATAGACCCAAGAATACACACACTTACAACTACTAATATGTATAACAGGGCCACTTAGAAAACGTTCGCTAAAAAATTTGTTCGCCAAATAACGTACTTTTTCTCAGCTTCAAACAAGAAGGCTGCGAATTCACATCCCAACCTCAAACCATATATAGAACACTAAGAAACCTTCAGGTACCAAATTTTCAATGGCTTTCTACAGAAGAACAGCAAAGAGTTTGAAAACAACGATGAAGAAGTTGCACTCTTACTTACTTTCCGGGTTAAGCCAAGCAATCGTCCTTTATTCCGATCCTCTCAAAACAGCTCAATTTTAGCATCTCCATTATGAGACTTCGATGACATCCCTCAATACTCACTAACCACTAAGTAGAGTTTGAGTTACTATTATAATAACTACAACAAAAGGGAGAAGTTACTAACTTAAAGTCAATGTTGCAATGTTGCACAGTTGTACCGATATGTCGTGCCTGATGCAAATTTACGACATGCCGACAGCACTTAAACTCACAATCAGTCAAATGTCACGGACACGTCGCCAACAAGCGCACGCCACAAACGAATAAATATATTACAACAATAAAAGAAGTGAGTGAAAAATAAATAAATAAATGTCTTCAAGCAACGAACCGCGGCAGCCATTCAGTCGGGCAGTCAGTCAGCCAAAGCAGGCAATGAACCAAGGAGCCAATGTCTCCGAGGACGACACGCGATACACCTGTAGACGATAACCCGTGTGGCGAGTAAATTTACAAGCGCACAAATACAAAGGCAGACACATGTAAATGTGAGTGCGGAACGTGAAATGGCCAAAAGAACAAGCCAAACGAGCAGGCGGGCCACTTGAAGCAATCATGTATGCATCTATGTGTGTGTGCTCCGTAAAGATGGGCAAGAAATGGCGCTGGCAAAAGTCACTGTCTTCATTGTGACCCCAACCAGCTGACAATAAAATTTTGTTGCGTTCTTTTCATTCGCTACACTTTCTCTCTTATAGATTCTTTTATCGCTCTAACGTCTTTTTTTCATACATACATACACAATGCTGTTCACATTTGTATATGAGTATGTGTGTATGTATGTGTTTTTTATTTGGCAATATTTTGTAGATGCTGCGCCACTGCTTGGTCCAAAGTACAAATACAGACATTCGCGTATAAATATTTAATTCGAATGCGTTCACATTTAATATTCTACGAGTGTGAGCGTAGCAAGTGTGTTGGTATGTGTGTGTGTATATGTAGGTGTATTTGTATTTCTATTTGTGTTTACTTCAAATGGCCTTTACGAGCAGTCACACTTACTCGAGTACTACGATCCTAAATGCATACGAAAGTATGCTCGCGTGTAACGGTTATGTTTGTAAAGGTGAAAAAAGGTCCTCCATGGTGGGTGTGTTTGTACATTTGTTTGTCGCTGTACGGCATGTGTGCTTATGTGCAATCAATATGACCAAACAGCGTGAAAAATCTATACGAAAACAGTAGCGTGCGCTGTATCTGCCAGTTACTGCCAACAATTGTAGACAAATAGCTTAGCAAACAATGCATTGTTAGCAATTTTGTTTCCTAGCAGTGTTGCCTGATTGGTTAAAAATGAAAGTAAGTAAATATTTGATTGCTGCGAAGAGTTCAAATAAATGATACGAAAGGAATTTACTATTGGCAAGAGATAGAGTAGGTGAGTTTTTAGGTAGGAAAGAATATATTTTATTAGCCGAAAAGTACTTCCCTCCTCCTTAGTCATATAGATTCAGTAGAATTTGAAATGCAATTGTGAGAAAAAAGTATCTGAAAATTATAAATAAAACGTAAAATATTTAATTATTCAACAATATTTACTTTGTCACCTTTAAAGCAATGCCCACCAGATGTAATACACTTATGCAAACGATTTTTGCAATCCTCGAAAAACTTTTCATAAGAACTTTTTGGGATTTTGTTTTGTCTCTACGATCGACTGAAAACGGCCAAATCTGGTGAATACGGTGGTATTCATTGTAATTTTGGCTTTAAATTCGGTCACAATCGTATCTCGATCCAATGGTGCATTATCATCATGCAAAATCGTTGAATTGATCTTCCACAATTCCTCCCGTTTTCGACCGAAGTTTCTACGCAAACGCCGCATTACGGCCAAATGGAACTCCTTATTGACCGTCTGTCCCTTTGGAACAAATTCAGAATACACCAAACCATGAATATCGAAAAAAAAACAATGAGCATCACCTTGATTTTTGCATTCCCATGATGTTTGACTTGTTTGCCTCTTAAACTCATAAACCCATGTCTCATCGGCAGTTATAATGCTCTCCATGAATGTGGGATCGTAATTCGCACGATCAAGTATCCCCAAGGAAACTTATTTACGGTAATATTAAAAAAAAAATGCAGCTTTATAGGGCCTCGGAAGATGTCGAGCTTTCTTGCCATCTATCTAACACTTGCCTAATGATTTTGTCATATCCTTCATTTTTTTAATATCTTTAAAAGTTATCGCTGCGGCTGGCTCAAATAAATTCCAGCTGAGGAGCTCAAACCACTTTTTGAAGCCATTGAAACCATACATATGTTAACAATAACGCGCCGAATATTTTCTTTCAAGACGTCAATCGCCTCGGCCTCACCGCCGTTGGAAAGAGGCTTTTTAGCAGCGTTAAACCTGTTACGACGCGAGACCAGATCTCACCAAAAGTTTTCCTCAATAATATGATTATCTGGTTGATGAATAGCATTTGGAGCAGTCTTGTTAGAACCATAAGTCGTTCACATCAACATCCTCCAATTCGGGCACGAACAAGTTATTAAATTTGTTTTTATAGCGTTCTCCATTGACTCTGACATTATGAAACAGTCCTTTTTTGAATGATGTAACAGCGTCTCAACAATGGCTTGTGGATTAGCATCACACCAAATGCGAAATACCAAAGTCACCTGGGACGACGCAAAGACCACTGCTTTCAATAATGTGATATGACAGTCATCTACCAGATTAACATATATGTCGAGCTTGTCGAATATGATGTATATTTTGATGTTGTCCGACCAATTGTGGGTCCTATGAATTACAATGTTCACAATACAAGTTGTCCCCGTAGATTATATATTTTTTGGAATTCAGTCATTAAGATATGGAAAATATTCGTTGAACTAAGAGCAGCTTTTGGCCAGTTCATAACGATAAATTATAATTCAATGTAATAGTGTTTATAGTCCTCATACTTGAGGGCCAAAAAATGCATCGTTCCGGCTTCGTCGATTCCGTTACGATCAGTTTTATACCAATAATGCACCCAGAACAAAGAAGCAATTGTCGAAAATATAAATAAAATAGTGGACATCGTTGAGTCCGACCTTACATAAACGTTGTTTCAATTTCCTAGATGCTAAATATTAAACAAAACTAAAAACCGCTTGGATGCAATTAATGGTATGAAACAAATGAAGCTGATGAATATGGTCGCCAAAAGAATTAACGCCAATTCATTTCTGAAGGGGATGGTTCTTCTTCTTTATTGGCGTAGACACCGCATACGCGGTTATAATCGAGTTTACAACAGCGCTTCAGTCGTTTTTATTTTCTCTGATGAAAAGGGAGTCCCCCATCTGAGGCTGTTGTTTCCTTTTCATTGGAGCATTTTTTACGTGGCGGGCAAAACCCTAGGGATGTTTCTCACTTTAGTTCGCCTTCAAATTGATACATTTTGATTACCCAGAGCATACTTGGTCTAAGGTCAGAAGCCGTGAGCTGCTTGAGCCATATGTAAAAGAAGCGTTTCTGGCCACTCCCAAGTGAATAGCTCTCAGAGCTACCATCCAAAATGGATGGTTACTAGTGAAGAAACCGTCAAGCAGAAAACGGTTATAGTCGAATCGCGGCGCCTGGCACAAATGGTGGCAAAGCCAAGATTAATGGTCAGGCAGGTTTTACTTTATGTCAATAATTGGACTGACTGAAGGAAGTAGTCGCTCAGTAGAGACTAGCTAGCATCACAAACCCAAGGTTCTACTGTATAAACCCTATACTCTGAACCTGGCGTCAAATGATTTCTACCTATTTCTGTGTAAGTCGAATTATTTTTCTTCGCTCCAGAAAAACTTGTGAAAATCGACTGTCCCAGTTTTTGGCTGCTTAAGGGTAGATTATCACCGTTTACTTTACCAATTGCCTGCGTGAACGGAGTCAGCATCAGGTATGTGACGCAGACAACTGTACAAGGTACCACGAATCTTGTGGAGTGATTGGGTACTCGGACGTCGTGCTGTTTGCACTGTATATCGTGGTTTATTTGTGGCCTGAGCCACTTATGGAGTCGCTGTATGGTGGGAAGCAGCCACATCAGCCTTAGTCCGGTCTTGTTTGCCGGTATGTTGAACCATCTCAACGAATGCTATGCAGGTTTTGTTAGGTGCACCTTGTCTTGACCTGATTGTCTAATAGCCTGCTGTTTCATTCAGGTTAAGAAGGGGCTTGAGTGTGTCATTGCTCCGAAATAACTGGATTTCGGATGATGATGTGGAGAGGGAGAGATATCTAAGGAGCAGGAGGGTTCTGGAAGATAGGGTCAGTTGTAGGTAGAAAGATCGTTGGAACAATAGTCCTAACTGTACTGGAACGTTGGGTTTGTTGAGGGTAACTTAGACTTCAGATTTTTTCTGAGTCTGGATTTTCTGCTTACGGGGCTAGGTCTCTGAATGCAGTTTTACATCAGAAGCTCCTATCTTATAGGTCGAGTTGTTTTTGTGGGGCGGGGGTAGAGGATTGGGTGGATATATTGGAAGAATCCCAATATATTCGGACATTAGGGATTTGGGTGGTATGGGGATTAGATGGACTGATGAACGGTTAGGTGTTAGCAGTATGATCTCCACTAGTCCTTTGTCATTAACGGATGATCATGATCAAGTAACTCCACATAAAAATATTGAGTAATAATTCTGATTTTTTATAGATATCAAAAAAAGCATAAAAATTTACAGACCACCAATAATTTGGCAACACTGTTGAGGGGCTTTTTTATTTGGCAGCACGCGCCACATCACATAAAGTATCAGTATAGGTATGTAGTATGTGACACACTCACACCCCAACTCACATATAGGTAAATCCTCCAGCGTATACCATTTTCAGTGTGCATATGTGTGTATGTGTCACTTGTGCCTGTGTCCATTTCCGAGTCTATTTCCCGTTGCACAATGTGCGCATAAATAATTTATTTAATGGACTTGTAGTGGTAGATAAATTTCAGTTTTGTCTTTGTTTCTCACATTTTTATTATGGCATACTCTTCACCTGCATTGTCGACTATTCGCATATTCGTTTATTTGTTTATTTACTTGCTGCTTTGTTTTTTGATCCACACACACATACATATATATAAATGTTATTATGTATTTTTCACCGGATATGGCTAGCAATCCGTCCAAAATGTGTGCGCATAAGCTCCCGCCGGCAGGACAGTGAGCATCAAATGAATTTTTTATAACACAAACAACACAAACAAATAAGAAACCAATCGAAAACAAAGTGAAAATTGTGCAAAACTGCACAAATATTGGTTACATACACGGAAAGCTATTTAACTTTGTTTGTTTGCATGCACACATATACACACATACACGTATGCTGTTGACTATACGGTGTGTGGGTCTAACGGCAGTGCGCTGAACCAGGATTTATTGGTTACTTTTGTGGCAGCGTTGAATTTATTAACGGCGAGTGAGCATTACCGGTGCATGCCAAATGGCGAATAGAATTGAAATTTGAAAGGTAAATGTCCATACGTGCAACGCTCCATCCAAAATTGTTCCGCATTCAACAACTAACTATAAGCCACTTGTATGTGTATGTGGATGTGTATGCATTGGTGTATTTCCTTTTATGACTATAAAATTTGTTTATTACGGAGATAAAGGCATTTTTATGTTCCATGCGCTCTCATAACTTCTCACCAAAGAAATGTTGCATGGTGTGATTGAGGAAGCGCCGTAAGTTCAACAATTAGTGGTTTATTTGGTTAGTTAGCTAGCTGTAGTAGTGTATAAGGATAAAGGTTAGTTTAACAAAAACGATAACATATCTTTGTATACCAAACAGATAAGGCATACTATAAAAAACTCAAAATTAATGGCTCTCAATGTAACGAAAAATACGATTTTGACCAGAATGAAATTTTTAATTTTTTTCACATTTCGATAATTTAGATATTCAAAATTATTTATCTAAAAGTATTTTTTTAATAATACGAATTATTTTTTTTTTATTGGTTTTGTCTTAATTTAAAGTCTTTAACACAATCTTCGATGATTCGTTCGAGCATTCAGCATTTCGACTGGTAACTGGCGAATAACACGCGCGATGTTTTGCTCCAAGGCCTGAATCGAAGTGAGATTGTCCGCATAGACTTTAAATTTTACATATCCCTACAGAAAATCAGTTTAACGGTGTGAAATCACACGATCTTGGTGGCCAATCGACCGATCAAACCGTGAAATTATCTGCTCACTGAAGTTTTCTCTCAATAATTCCGTAGATTGATGCGATGTGTGGGATATAGCGCCGTCTTGTTGCAACCAAATGTCGCCGAGATCACGTGCAGGTATCAAATAGTGGGTTATTATGGCGGGATATCGGAATCAATGTCACTTGGGAAGGTCGCACAGCTTCAGTACTTGTATAAGCTGTATTTTGTACTTTCGAGTTGCTGCGAACGGCACCGAAACGACTCTCTACGGTCTTCTTGTATACTCTCAACTACGGCTGCTATTTTTTCTTCACTGCGTGCTAGACGTGGTCTAATCGGTCGCATATTATTGCGAATAGTTTGCTCAGTAGGCCGTTGACCATAAGTAGAGTGAAGTGCGCGAAACACAAACTTTGCAGGACGTTAGTTTTGGAAAAAAAGTTGAACGATTTGTTAAATGTTGTTCAGACGTAAGTCTTTCAATAATGAAATGCCAAATAATACTGAACAAAAATAACATCACAGTTTGACACGACTTACGCGTGATCTGTCATCCTGACCGTCAATACCGGCATGCCACTGTTTGCGTTGACTCACCGCGATTCGTCCTCTAGCATTTACGTTTGACGCAGTCGTAAATGACCTAGTGCTTTCACCAGTAATTATTCGCTTCGTCCTAATACTAATGTTGTTTAATTAATGCTGCAAATGCGTCTTCTGAACATCTCAACATTTCTTGTCACAACTCATCTCCTTTCAATTCGATCTCTTGAATTTCGGATACAGAAAAGTGTCACTGTTAGCTATAAGAGACAAATATGAAGACTGAGGTATCTTATGTAAGTGTTCGAAAGTACAGAGTTTTTCGTAGAAGCTATCTTCTATTCATTATTTCTGTGAGTGCTAGGTTTAATCTCCTACGTGAAAATAACAATACATAGAATTTTTTTGGTTCCAGTTTTTGGTACTTATGAATTGTTGATGAAACTGAGCTGACCACTTGTTACACCTTCAACTTTCGATTATGTTTATTCGTCATTCAGCCAAAAGAAAACATATTTTATCTACGAGGTATGGCAATTAAGTAATGAGACTGATTCCATAAAAACCGTAAAATTATTCTAAAACTCTGCCATCCCCTTCAAAGTAGTCCCCTTGGGCAGCTATATAGCGATTCCAGTGCGTTTTCCATGCTTCGTAACATTTCTGGGACGCTTCGACTGTGATGTCCGCGAGTACCCTCGTCACGGCCGCCTGGATGTCCGTAATCGACTCAAAATTGGTTCCTTCGACCACCAATTTTGTTTTAGGCAACAAAAAAAGTCACAGGGTGACATGTCGGCCGAATAAGGCGGCTGTTGCAACACGGCGATCCCTTTAGAGGCCAAATACTGGGACGCGCTGAGGGCGGTGTGGCACGGCGCGTTGTCGTGATGAAGGATCCAGTAACGAGGGATGCCTGGGCGCACCCTGTTGACTCGTTTTCGCAATCTTTCGATTACTTGGCAATAGTAGACTTGATTTACAGTTTTCCCTGGTGGAACGAATTCTTTGTGGACGATTCCACGGCTATCAAAAAAGGCAATAATCATCGTTTTCACCTTCGACTTGCTCATGCGAGCTTTTTTCGGGCGGCGAGCGCGCGGAGACAAACATTGTAAGCTTTGGCGTTTGGTTTCCGGGTCGTATTGAAAAAACCAGCTCTCATCGCCAGTAAAACTCGATCAAGCAGCGTGGGCGTCGCCTAATCTGGCGCAAAATTTTATCGCGACGCGTTGCTCTTGATTTCATTTTTCCATTTTCGTGACGTACGTCTACTTAACTTAACGCAGCAGGCGAACTAAACTAGCTAGAGCGATGGTACATATGGGCCATTCCATCAATTGGCGACATGGTTTTGTACCCGTGGTTCTTTGAATTTTTTTTGCTGTTCATGGGATCAGAGTCCCATATTTTTGAACACTGATTCTTATGTAAAATTTAACGAGGAATCGAATAAAAATGTCAATTTTGAAAAAAAAAGTGGGGGAAGAGCACAAAAAGCGGGATTTTTGGAAAAACCATGGTTTTTTTGGATTTTGAATTTTTTTTTGGATTTTGAAAATATTTTTATCAGAAAGCTGAGATTTTTTTACATAAAAATGGATAACTTCAAAATTTTTTTCACTCAATTTTGAGGTCGTTAAAAAATAAAAGAAAAAGTCCTTTTTTTGTTTCATCTCAATTTAAAGTGCGCGCCAAAAAACAATGGAGCAACTTTGGCCACTAAAAAGTTTACAGATATTCTTATTTTAGTCTATATTATGATATTCTAAAGTTTCGTCAAAATCGGGGAACCACGGGTACAAAACCATGTCGCCAATTGATGGAATGGTCCATATTTAGTGGAGAGGGGGGGATGCTGGAAAAAAAGAAAGGGAATTTCCACAAGCGCGGCAATAAAATCAGTCTCACTACTTAATTGTCAAACCTCGTATATTTATGAACTTTTCTCCGCACTGCTGCACGGTACGTTGTCTGCTGTCAAGGTATTCAAAGTTTAAAAACGAGAAAAGCTTATATTAGGAGTTGCAAGTGCAAAGCTGCGCCTCAATAATTGAAAGTAAACCTTTGCTTGATCGAACACGTGTTTTTTTTAGAGTCATGTTGCACAGCTGATAACAGTTTTGTTTTGTTTTGAGGTTCCTCTGGGATATTTCAATTGATACGATTCGCATTTAAGTTGTTTGAATGTTTTTGAGAATACTATCCAACATACATACATATATGAACCTAAAATGAGCACTTCAAAAACATGTCCGACTGCGCTTCCCAAATCAGCATAAATTACTATAATAAAGATGTGATATATACCCCAGATATCTTGTTCTCTTTCTTCTGCTAGTTTCACTTGAGCTCGTTAATGGCACCTCCGTGGAAGAATATTCATTGCTTTAGCGGACAAAAGTCGCCAAGGAGACTTAATCTGTACGCCATGAATTTAAAATTTTAATGAAACTAATTAAAGACCGAATAAATGTACTCTTTGGCTATTTTAATACTTTCTCAAGACAGAATTTTATTTCGATAGTTGACAAATAAAGTGGCATTCATAAAATGACTAGTTTATAAAGGATAATATGGCTAGTATTTAGTTCGTTAAGTGAGCGCCGTTGATCTCGAAATCGATGGTAGTTTCAATCCTTTGCCGCCTCTTAGTAACTGGTAACATATTTTTTCAACTCGAAAACGCCACAGCCATTAAAACATCACTCGATATTTCGCCCCTTTCATTACAAGCATAACTCATAAGTCAATGATTTATGATAATATGTGGCAGGTATTTGGGCTTGTTTTAGCTTTTGCTGCCTCCTGCCGAGCGAGTGTATAAATGTTACTTAATATATGCACCAACACATATACATATGCGTCTGTACGTCTATATTTAACACTGCACTGCTTTCAGTATGGAGACAACACCGAAATGGTCTTTAATGTTTGGGTCAACAACAGCGAAAATAACGGTTGAGGAGATACATATTATAACAACAACAATGCGCGCAAACACAAAACACATTAGAATGTGGCACATTAATCATTTTTATTACACGAATTTGATGATGACTCAGACCCGTTAGCAACAAAAAACGCAAATAATAGCAATAACAACAAAGTAGCGCGACAGGTTGCCGCAAATGACCAACGACTGGGAAACAGTTACAATTTATATGAATTTTTTTTTGTATCTTGCTTGGAATTTGCATTTGCAGCCTCTTTTCTACACTCTTTTTTTGCTTGTTCTCTTCGTAAGCCAAACAGGAAATATTTGTTGATTTAATTTTATTCGGTTTTTTTTTTGTGGCGCAACGTTGATGAAATTTAAATTGCTTTGCAGCGAAAATAAATTTGAGCCATTCAGTAACTTTCTGCAAAGTGCAATTGTCACCGCCGCGCATTGTTTGCGCTGTCCGTCCAACTGTCCGTCCTTTCTTTCACCGCACGGTGCCGCCGCCGCCACGCTTTCTGCCTCTTATGGCCGCTCTACGTCGCTTTGGCGAACGTAAACATTTCGCCGCGCGCTGAATATTTTTATAACCTGACAGTTTTGACTCAACTCCACTCAACTGCAGACACTCAAAATAAACACGTTGCGCCGTCGCTTCTTTTATATTTCTGCGAATTTAATGCCACTGCCACACTGCTGACAAAAACAAAAACAATAACCGCAATTTCTGTTGCTGCCGCTTTGATTGGCGTTAAGCAGATACAAAAGTATCTGCATGTGGATATAAAAAGTATCTGGTACGCTGCTGGTGCGCATCACTTCGCAGCGCGAATTTGCAATTATTTGAATGGCCAAAATTGTTACTGACGACCTGCCTCTCTCTTCTGCGGGCTGCTTTTCTGGGTCCATCAAAACCGAGTCACGATTTTTTTCCTTTCAGTTTACAGTTCACTTTATATCCCTCCCGTTCATGAATTATATGAACTCATCGACTTCAACCGAAGTAATTGTTTATCTTTACTAATAATAATAGTAAGCCTATCGCTACAGTGTTGCGCAAAATATTTGTGTTGCCACACTTAATATTTTTCCATGCATGGTTTCCACAAGATAACTATAAGCATATAAGCTCCATAAAGTGGTTCTGCCAATAAGCGATATTTAGCAATGTTTCGCAAGCTCCACAGTGGCCATAAAGTTAATCCACTCATAGATCCTTAAGAATTTGTCTAAGTACTTACTGTACTTACCTCTCCTCGAACCCTACCAAGGTGGTTAGTGTGTCCATTCCACACTGCCAATTGATACTGAAAATGCTTAGCATTCTCAGGGCGCTGATCAACGCATTGATTTGATCCGTTCTACTTTTGAGTACCGTAGAGAAAGGCTGTCGTCAGCAGGTACCTGTTAAACATTTCGGACGTTGTACTTACCTCTCCATCTATTAGTGAAACTAATATTCTATTCCATTATAAACTTCCAGATCATAAAGATATTCCACGTAACTGAGAAGCAGATGAACTAAATAGATCAAGCACAACCTTGCAATTAGACCCCAATATAGAGAGAATTTATATGCCTCCGGCAATTTCTTGATATTAATTGGAAAAAAAAATCATAGATATATCAGATACAGAAGCGTGCAACGTGTATGCATGTATATCATCGGTGAAAACAATGACTTGATCAATAAGCAGAAAAACGTGCCATGATTGGAATATAGACCGACTTTGCTGACAGACATACGATACATCAATTATTGTAGAAGCTGCTAAGTGGTATAAAGCTGTAGAATATCTTAAATGTGAATGTAAGCCTTGGTATATGAAAAAATTGGAGTTATCAGTCGATGGTTCATTGGCGAGGTCTCGAAAGTTATGCTACCATGAACAAAAAATGGTAAGACTTTGTTCATTATGTTAAAATTTATTGGTTAAAAATTTTACGAATAACTCACGAAGCATCAATGCATCAAGTAACGGTGCATTATCGTGATGCAAAACCCAAGAGTTGCCGGCTCATAATTCCGGTCTCTTTTTACTCGTACGAATAGCTTCGCGCAAACGACGCATAACACGTAAATAGTACTCCTTGTTGACAATTTGGTCGGTTGGAAGGAATTTGGACTGCACCACACCTCGGTAATCAAACAAATCTGTGAACAGAACCTTAAAATTTTTGACTTGCTTTGAAGTGGTTTCTTCGACTCACTTTTGCTACGATATTCGGCTGCTTGATTGATTGCTTCGGGTCGTAAGCATAGATAAAATAGTCATCGCCACTAATGATACTTTCCGTGTCATGCTGGCAGTCGGAAAGCCCTGTTTCCTAGACATTAACGCGACGCTGTTTTCGAAAAAATTTAGTGATTTTGGAACCAATCGTGCTTACACTTTCCTAAAGCCCAAATGATTTTTCAAAGTGATTATAATTAACATCTCTGACTTCTCAAGCACCAATTACTATGTGTCCATTTGGTTCGTCGTCAACGCGTTGAACAATTTTTACCAATCAAAAACACTTGCTTGCGACAATTACCAACCTATCTACCTAACTTCTTCGACCATCCCATATATTTACGTCTTAAAAATATCGCAAGCTTCAAGAGCTTCTGAAATATTATATTATATATACAATCATGCTGACAAAAAAGTTAACGGGAACGAACCGATTTCAGACCTAAGTTTAAGGCAACAAAATGCTTTTAAAACAATTTAAATTAAATTTAGATATTTCAGAAAAGTATATTGCCTTCCAAAAAAGCCAATATATTATCGGATAGATACAATTTGCACTTATAAGTCTCCGTCGGCATTTGCATTTTTCTATTAATATGACTTTGATTAGACTCTGGTTATGTAAAGAATATATTGACGAAGAACTCTGTCTGAACAACAATTCCAAGGTGATAAATATGCGCCAAATAAGTTTTCACTTTAAGCCGATTTGATATCAGAAACTGAAAAGTTGGCTAAGTTCATTAAATGGCATATTCTAAACTAAAAATCCTACATAATCTGACAGTAATCTTATTGAGTATCTCATTTAAACTTACGAAAATCTTCGATTACATTTTCAATGATTGGTAAGCAAGAGAGAGTACGGATTTGGGTGGTTAAGATAAGACTGTCGCAGAAGAAAGCGTGATATAGAGTTTTTGTCTTCACCTTTTAAAATTTTTGTTTCTAATAATAGTAGTATTTTGAGAAGATGTGTGTCATTCTACCTTCTAATTAAATTTGACACATACGCCATACAAATTATTTTCTAGGTTGGTACAACCTTTTAATATTTTCTGAAGTTTGATCATATTCATATGTCAATTAGTTTGTGTTTGGCAGAAGTTCGAAAAATCATCGTAAACTTGGATTTTGTGAGTCGTCCTTCATTGAGGTGTTAACGACGGTAAAATCGAAAAAGTTAAAGAAATAGTGCCTGAAAATCGTCGCCTTAGCATCGGAGAGAAAGCAGAAGATCTCAACATCACTTATGGAACTACTCAACATATTTTGGTTAATGTTTTGGGCGTGAAGTCACTGTGGATAAAAAATCGTACCGTAAACCTGGAATTGTCAACGAAGCTGAAGATTCTGCATTAAACAAACAGATAACTTCTGCTGAGAAGACGTGGGTTTGTGAATATGTCGTCGGAAATGTTTAACAAAAATAAAACGAAACCGAAAGACGAAGTTCGCCTCAGGTACTGACGGTCGTCCCAAAATCTAGTTGTTCTTTTTTGTCAGTCCGAGTTAGATTTAAGCAGATGGTGTGCGACAAGTGTTCTTCTACTGAGATTCGCAAGTAAATTATAAAAGGCTCAAGACTTACGAATAATTATAGGACACCTATCTGATTCGCATTCAATCAAGATTGAAAAATTCTATGACCTTCATTGGAGCTTCATTCCAGGAAGCCAATGAAGTTGGTAGAAAGTCCACTGTGAGTTTCAGTGGTATTTTGATCAATTGGTGTTAAGATGAATTGCAACAATGGATCCTCGTATCTTGAGCCTTTTATTTCCTTTTAGGACGAAACTTCTTCTTTCTTTAGTTATTTATTTCTTTTAGATTATTCTTCCAGTTTTAAATTTTGTGTAGTCAAAGCTTTTTATTTGTACCATCTCTGTGAGATATAGTGTGAGTGTGAACAAGCTGCATTGACTATTAAATTGAAGATGTTTGAACCTTTTATTCAAGACTTGCTTAAACTAGCGTCCAACAAGCGAGGGTGTTTCTCTTTCAAGGCGCTGTAAGAAATTTCGTCCCAAAAGTTTATATCCGTTTGTTGTTAGATAATTTTGAGAAGTGCCCCGAGTTGACAGTCCTTGGTGGAATAAAACCCAGATTCTTGACGGTTACGTAGACTCTGCTGTCATTGTAAAGCGTTCTCCATAACCGCGCTTCACTGTAGCTCACTCATCATCGCTGGCGATTTTCACATGAATCAATTTGCCTCGCCGCCTCCCAACAGCCTTCCGCATTGAAACTGACAGTTTCTCTGCGCTCATATATACAGACATTCATACATATACATAAGTGTTGTGTTTTTTTCAATGTGAGTGCCGCACTTTGATGCTCATTTTCGATTCTTATTAAAAGTTTAGCAGACAATTTTCACCATTCAGCGTAATTGCACGCCTTTCTCCGCCAACGCCAGCCACTAATTTATATGTATTTGTATGAACAAACACGCGAAGATTTGTGTGGAAGTGTTTATTAGAGATTCTTTTGTTGCAGTTGTTATTGTTTTGTGATGCCACACAGTGGTGGCGGCAGTTAGCCTATTTGCATGCTGAGGCACAGATTAGCGCATCCTCAATTTCGCAAAGTCGCTAATTTTTTCCTTATTGTTATTGTTATGATTATTTGTGTTGTTTGTATATTTTATTAAACAGCGAAGACTTACCGCCTGGTGGCTGCTGACTGGTGACTGCGGACTTCTGCATGCCGTCAGCTCGCCGGGGTGTCTGTCTTAGCGACGTTCCGCAAATAAATACAAATTGAATTCGCTTAATTGTGGTGTGCTCCATTGTTGTGTTGTTGCATTGTTGTAGTTGTTGGCATTTTAATGCCACTTTTAAAATCGAATTGAAATTTTGTCGCATTTTTGCTCCCATCATCCTCGGCTGTGCACAACAAAAAGCCAAAACAAAAGCAAAATGCTTTGGTTGCCACTTAATTTGAATTGTCTGCCACATGTGGCGTGCCACCAACCGCACTGCACGTTTCGCGAATTCGCGTTGCGATCGGTGTGTTTAGTCAGGCAGACAGCCAGTCAGTCGCTGTGAGTTTTTTGTTCCCCCAGCAAGTTGGGAACGTCTTCAGCTGTCGCAATCAACCTTAACATTGACTTCTTTGTTTTGTCTCTCACATGTTGCACACCGCTGTTTGTGAGAGGAACACAAAAAAAAAGCAAATGTATGCAGTAATAAAGCAACAACACAAGTCGTGCATACTTTTTGATGTGCTCTTAAACTGGTTAACTGCATTTAATTGGCAAAAATATGCATGTGTGTGCGCCTTAATTGCATGTGATCTCCTCCTTCTCGTCAGCCATTTGTTTTATCGTTTTAATCTTGCCTCCTTTATCCATTAAACTTGTTGTAGTTGTTGTTTGTTGTTTGGCTTTTGGTACGGCATCTCATACCGTTTTGTTTTTGCTTGCTCTCATTAAAGTTTTTTATCGCGTCGGTTTGATTAAATTTATTTTCATTGCAGATTTTATATGACTTCTCTGAAGTGAGTGAAGTCAACAGCCAAATTACTTATCGCCGCTGTTTTGTGTTCACGTATCTGCTGGCTGAAAGCTGAGAAAATCTGACGTATTCGTTATCTTCTTGAATGTTTGTGAAATCGCTTAAGCTGATAGAACATAGACGATATTAAAGTTAGTTGTTTACAAAGAAGTCTAACTTTTCTAGAGATATCAAGCTCAAGTGTATATAATTTCTAGTAATTTCATTTTACCTCCTCCATCTTTTGTTCAAATGTCGATTATTTTATATGTTCCTTTCGTCAAGAATCTGGATTTGACAGCATAAATTGTGAATTCTAGAAGATCCACCTGATCTAAAAACTCCCCTTACCTTATAAAGAACTTGTTTTGGCTATCAGAAAAGGTAATTCAGAATATTAAAACCTGGACTGTCAAGGATTAGGTTAATCCAAAACTTTCTTCACTTCACTAACAATATCACATATTTTTCTACAACTCGGCATCGAGTTTGAATCAAAGAAGACATGTCCATCATTTTGCTCTTCGATAGAGCACTCTTCTTCTATTTTGAAGCAGGTTCGCCGTTTAGTTAGTCTCGGGCAGCGGATAGAAGTAATTCAAAATGTTATACTTGGACATGTAAAGATCTCTGAAACGAATTGTGCCTGGTAGTCAGTAAATCTTGGATTCTTGTCAGTAAATCTTGGAATCTTGTTTCCGGCCGATAGATCAATGTTTCATAGCCCTTTAAGAAGCGAAACCGAGTTAAATTGATTGTTTCAACAGTTCCTTTGGTTTTCTACTCTATCATTGGATCCATGTTTCACTTCATTCGCAAGAACTCTTCCTTTGGTCTCTCTACTCTAGCAGTGTATCCATGTTTCATTGACTGTTAAGAAACCATGCCGAGTTAAATGAATTCTTTCAACAGCTTCTTTGGTCTTTCTACTCAATCAATGGATTCATGTTTCATCGACCGTCATGAAGCGAAGCCTGACGCAAAGTCTAAAGCGTGACTAAGCCCAAAATCGTCATCGTTTTCAGGAGTAAACAAGCTCTGCCACCATCGAGCTATTGAAAATATTTTTAACACGATATAATTCCTTTTGCGATCTCTTCTTTTTAAGTTATGCCGCTCACCTTCAATCGGTGGTCTTACAATACGAGATCGTGCGAGTTTTGATAGGTTTTTCTTTGTGGTAGCTGTTTTCAGAGTGCCTTAGCAAACTCATCAAAACCGCAAAGCAATCGCGTTAAAATTTGATTATCAGAAGAATTACCGCATACATCCTATAAGAATACATTTTTCATAGATTTTATTAATCTGGTAGTTTCCACCATTAATGAACGGTACTGAATTCATCTCTTATTAAATAAGAAAACTGAAAAAAATCTTTCGCACATAATACAAAATGGTTGAGACCATGCAACCCAAGTTAAACTTCGTGGAACAGATTTGCGAACGGGCTATGAATATGGCCTGATTAAATCGGAGATCACCTAAAGATCGCAAAACTGGCATATCACAACGAATAATGATGGATGGTTGGAAATAACGTTTTCTACAACAAAGCAAAGTTTTAGCTTTATATCGCATCTTTCTGTAGAACCTTTAATCAGAGAAATGATAAGCAATTAAGTAAGTTAATATTATAAAGATTGAACCGGAGAAACAAAAAAGAAACACATTTCCTCTTGTTTTAATATAAATATTTATTTCCGTCTTCAAAATACTTTTCTGAGACAAAATAATTATGCCAACGATTAATCTGACGTACAGTCAGTGCTATTTCCGAATTTACCATAGGTTTATTTGTTTTAGACTATTTTTGGAGCTGAATTCGCTAGATCGTTTTACAGTTTTGACATTATATTCATAACCCCATTCCTCATAACCTGTAATAATGCCTTTGATGAATGTAGGGTCCTCAGTTACATTATCAAGCATTTCTTTTGCGACCTCTACTTGACGTCGTTTTTGCGAAAGACTCAGTTACACATCTTGTATTGATCCACTTCATACACAAAAGATTAACCAAATTGCATGAGTCAACCTATGTATATGAGATATTGAGATTTTCTGCTATGCCAAAACGACGATTCTCAAGCACTTTTTATACACTTGTGACATGTTACTACAAAGTACATATAGTAAATATTTAGTTTTGTTCACCTAATGGTTGTACATATGTACCTATCACCTAAAACTAATGGAGATAGATATAGGGTTATGTATATATAACTTATCCGGATGAAGAGAGAAGATGAAATATGGGTGACTGTCTGTCTGACCATCCGTCCGACCGTCCATGCAAGCTGTTACTTGAGTAAAAATTGCAAGGTCTTGATGAAACTTGTTTGGGGCGTTCCTTGGTAAAAAAAAGTACGAATTCGTAGGTGGACATAGTCAGACTAATGATGCTCCAACAAACGGCCTCTAATCGAAAACTTATTAAGTGCTATAACTAAGTACCAAATTAAGATATAAAACTCTAATTTGGTAAATGGGATCGCAGTAGCAAGTGTCAGCTGTAAAAAAAAATTGAAAAAGTGGGCCTCTAATAAGTTTAATGTATATATCTCCTAAACCACTAAAGCTATATCCAAATTCGCTTAGCACGAATACTACCAGAACTCCTACCAATAGTGTAAAAATGGACGAAATCGCATGAAGCCCCCTTCACTCCCCATATAACGGTACTGTTAAAAGCTACTAAAAGCGCTATAAATCAATAACTAAATGTGCCGGAGACGTTAAAATTTACCTTCGGGATGAGAAGGTTTAATGCGAGCCGGGGTAAAAATTGAACACTAGACGTGGCACTGCCCATTTGAAATGCCATATCTTGGGATCCGACTGACCGATTTCGACTAAATTTAGTATGCACTTTTTTTATATTCCTATTCAATCTTGTAAAATGGGAGAAATCGGACAACAATCACGACTACTTCACATACTATACAGCACAATATAACGAGATGAAACGAATAATGCCTTTAGTGTATGCCACCTTGCGAGCAAAAAATGTCCAAATCCAACAAAAACTGTTCAAGCCCCTAGGTACCGAATCTTATTTGATCTTACTAGATTTTGACTTTGAAATTTAGATAGAATCTTTCCTTATAATCATATCTTTGTGTATCAAAAATGGGTTGAATCGGGACAATACTTTTCTTAGCTCCCATATACCAAATTTAACGATTTTCGAACGTCCCTGGCTTTGATTCCTGAAAGTTGAAAGAGTATAAACTGTGCGGTTACACCCGAATTTAGCATTTCTTTACTTGTGTTTGTACGCGTAGTTGAAATGGTCCGGTCCGGGTCAATTTGGAATTTTAAGCGCTAGTTCTGTTTCATTTCGTAAAAAGTGAAGAAGTTTGCGAAAAATCCTAGGCACATTGGAGCTCGAAGCTTCAAGCTTTAAATGATTATAACTATATATTTGACTTCTGGATAATAGAAATATATACAAATACTATTTGCATTAATTATTCATATTCAACTAAATTATATTGACCCAAAAAGCCGAATGCACACCTCAGCATTCAAGAGCATTCCCAAACACCCAACCCTTGTGCAATGATGCATAACCCAGTCTAACCAATAAGTAATTAGTAAAACCGTTTTGTAACCACAAACCATTACAAGGGATCGTCTTCCGCTGTTACACATAAGCTTACTCCACACACATAGGTAAAGAAAATTCAATTGAATGGATAAGTTCCTTTTATAAAAGACAATTAACTTAAGTGACAACGGAAGGGTCCATAAAGCTCTCAACTCACACATACATACATGCAGACTTATGGCATAGAAGCACAAGCCTAACCGCATGCAAAACGTGCAGCCAGAGACCGACAACTTAAATGAGCCGTTTAGACATTAAAGATTGATTAACCGCTATGCCCAGAGGGCGTGGCTAAACAGAGCTCATATAGAAGCAAACAAAGACTGCAATTTAGTGCTGCTGAAGTGTTGATGCAACCGCAAACCAATGAGGCATTCAACGTTCAAAGACAAATTACATAAATGTGAGTAATTGCAAGCGAGTCGCTCATACTCATATCATAGCCGAGGTATCAAGTAGCAAGAATATCTATCATTTTGTAGCATCAAGCGACGGCTGTGCTCGAATTACAACAGTAGCCGTATAAGGCAGTGTAATTTTAAAATAAGCAATGTAATCGATGACAAATAGGCGCACGCACACACACACACGAGCACCATACAGAAAACCGTCTATAAGCCCACACAAAAGTCGCAATGAGCACAGAAATGTTGCCACCGCTGCCACATGTTGACAAGAGTAAACTGCTAGGGATATGTGTTTGTGGCACCTTGCTTGTAATGCGCGTAGCAAGACCTGAGGTGGCATAATAAATGAAGACGACAACATATTTGGCGCTGAGGCTACGCCTGAAGCTGTTGATGCTGCCCTCATGCCACTGTTGTGTTGTTGGATTTCAACTCGCTGGTAGAATTAATTGACGCGCAGAAGTGCGTATGTTGCAAATATATAAAAGGAAGGTGCAAAATGTGACAAGAGTGGCAAGAATTAAGTATATACGCACCAGCTGATATGAAAGCGACGCGTCAGTGGCAGCGGCAGCAATTCCGTTAATTGATTGTGTTAATGATATTGGCGTTGAAGAAGTTGAAGCGTCAGTTAAGGCTACGTGATGAGGCGTAAGATGTGGCACGAAAAGTGACAAATGAATTGTTAAATGATTGAAATGAAGAGTGAAATTGCTGCATGTCTAACGAAGTAAATGCTGATTTTTTAATGACGATCGGTGAAGAATATAGATTACTTTTGTTTTTTCTTCTACAGAAAGGGTGATTAAATGTAATTTAAAGCGTTCTCAAAGTGTCTACAGATACGATGCTATGATTTATTATACTGAAGAGTTTTCAGAAGTAGTGAGCTAGATCTCCGAGAAGCACATATTAATTACAAAAATGAAAAATAAAAACATCACCGTGGATATTTTATAGACTTTCTCAAACTTTGAGTTCACTTATTAATTCTCACATCCCACAGAATCATGATCTCATCAAGAACTATTTTTGCAGAGACTTCTTAAGTACACAATAGCCAGATTAAAATAAGAACGAAATCGGACTAAAGAGACCAAAGAGACAACATATACGTATACTACATATACGTACGTTACATCAAGAGAGGGTCCATCAAACTTCAGGGTTCTCAAAGGATAATGACAAACTTAAGATTGAGTTAAGCTCTTTATATAGGGTGATTTTTTAAGAGCTTGATAACTTTTTTTAAAAAAAAAACGCATAAAATTTGCAAAATCTCATCGGTTCTTTATTTGAAACGTTAGATTGGTTCATGACATTTACTTTTTGAAGATAATTTCATTTAAATGTTGACCGCGGCTGCGTCTTAGGTGGTCCATTCGGAAAGTCCAATTTTGGGCAACTTTTTCGAGCATTTCGGCCGGAATAGCCCGAATTTCTTCGGAAATGTTGTCTTCCAAAGCTGGAATAGTTGCTGGCTTATTTCTGTAGACTTTAGACTTGACGTAGCCCCACAAAAAATAGTCTAAAGGCGTTAAATCGCATGATCTTGGTGGCCAACTTACGGGTCCATTTCTTTAGATGAATTGTTGTCCGAAGTTTTCCCTCAAAATGGCCATAGAATCGCGAGCTGTGTGGCATGTAGCGCCATCTTGTTGAAACCACATGTCAACCAAGTTCAGTTCTTCCATTTTTGGCAACAAAAAGTTTGTTAGCATCGAACGATAGCGATCGCCATTCACCGTAACGTTGCGTCCAACAGCATCTTTGAAAAAATACGGTCCAATGATTCCACCAGCGTACAAACCACACCAAACAGTGCATTTTTCGGGATGCATGGGCAGTTCTTGAACGGCTTCTGGTTGCTCTTCACCCCAAATGCGGCAATTTTGCTTATTTACGTAGCCATTCAACCAGAAATGAGCCTCATCGCTGAACAAAATTTGTCGATAAACACATTTCGAACCGAACACTGATTTTGGTAATAAAATTCAATGATTTGCAAGCGTTGCTCGTTAGTAAGTCTATTCATGATGAAATGTCAAAGCATACTGAGCATCTTTCTCTTTGACACCATGTCTGAAATCCCACGTGATCTGTCAAATACTAATGCATGAAAATCCTAACCTCAAAAAAATCACCCGTTATTATCGTATTGGCAATAAGCAGGTACATCCAACTCATCTAGTGTCAGCTCTCTTTGCTCTTTCGGACTAATATGAGGAGCATCTTCCAAAGTCGAAATCAGAAGCGTCTTAGTAGAAAATTGAACACACTTAGCGAGAGAAAGTGATATATTATATGAAGATAAGTATTGGATATATAACTACATATATAATCAGACAGACAGATGGACAAAGCTAAATTCACTCAACTCGTCTCGCTGATCAAGTATCTATACACTCATCAGCCTTGTGGTCTGAGTCTTACAAACTAAATCTAGCCTGTTCAGGGTATGAAAACTATCCGGCTGGTCTCCGATCATCTCATCATATAAATGCTGGTGCAGACTACTAATATATAATAAGCCGATAAAATTGAGTTTTATAATAGTTCTTAGAATAGTCCAAGCTTTTGACTCGGAAGATAAGATATCTCCTTGCAATATACTCCTTTTATCTTTATCATAAAGAGACTAAGGAGACAATGTATCTATATCAAGAGAACAGCCACAAGCATCGTCAGGATCGGTAAGAACCTCTGTGAGCCTTTTCGAGCTGCAAAGCTTAATCGAACAGTTACAATCTTCTATTAGAGTATACAGCTGCTAGCGTACGCCCATGATATTGATATCATCGACCTCGCCGTTAGTTCTGTTTTCTCCAGACTGGACAAGGAAGCAAAACAAATGGGTCTGGCAGTGAACGAGGGCAAGACGAAATATCTCCTGTCATCAAACAAATAGTCATTGCACTCGCGGCTTGCCTCCGACGTCACAATAAGAAGCTTCTGCAATAAGAAGCTGTAGCCAACTCGTTTATTAGTAAATCCTCACTTCTACTCTCTCGAGAGTAGTATGATGAGTGATCGAAAAAGCATAGAATACCGGAGGCACAAAGGGAGGTAGACAGAGAGGCATAAAGGAAAACAATTAGACAGAGAAATATTAAGGAAAGTAAATACGAGTATAAAGAGAGAGGGAAGAATATAAGAGTATAAAAAGAAAGAGTATGAAACTTATATCTTATATCTTATATAATAGTATATAAATTATACATCTTCCATGTTTAGATCATTCTCCGAGCTTGATCTGATAGATTAGATCTGCAAGTAACTTCTTCAGCGCTCAATTCTGTCTCTTTAACTTCCTGGAACAATATGATAAAAGAGTTGAAAATAGAAACATCTTAGTAAAAAACATTAGGTACAAAGAGAGATAGGGAGTAAGAGAAAGACAAAGATGTCTAGAGCCTATCAGTGGAATGGGAACGGGTGGATGATACGTGCGTGGTATTATAAGATCGCGACGCTTTTCGAGAGCTTTGCAAGCAATGGGCTACCATTAATTCTTGCACTGTCGAAAGCTATTTTGGGCCCGTGGCGGTTTTTAAGTGGTCCAGTGAGTACTTCGCTTTTAGTAGAGTTAGTCTTTTCCTAACTATAGAGGTTCTAACCCGTCAGTGCCATATTGGTACCCACGTACAGTGGCTTAAAAAGGATCATAAGAAGTCTATGGAGCTCTTAAGCCTTAGTAAGACTAGCCTGTAGATATTATCACTGGTTATTGCTCAATTGGTATTCACGTGGTAGGGTTGAGAATTTAATATTGCCAATTGGTTTAAAGAAGATGAGGTAGAAAAATTTCAACACGTTCATTTTTGTTAAATTCAGGTTTAAGGACTTGGGAACTTTCATTTTCAGAAATCCCGCTGAGCTGGTGGCAATATATATCTTTCTTTGTCGACTTATAGGATCTGATTATAGGAGTTCTATTATATGGCAATCCAACTGCGATCCTCATCTTGCGGATAATCCACTGAATCTAACCTAAGCTAAAAGAAATAAAAAGGAAAGAAATTAACAAGAAAGAGAGAGGAAAAGAAAAGAAATGCTCCAACACACAATTTTTTTTTAAGTTACTAGTCTTAAATCTCATTTTTTTTAATTAAATAGACAACTGGTAATTCCTCTATCGGTGTCTTTGGTGTAAGGTTGACATTTTTACCGTATACCGGGTAGAACTCAGGGACTCACAGGAGCTCAAAATTTCTGACATCGCACTGAGATGGTCGGTATAGAAATAAAACTCCTAAGCGGGTTTTTTATTGACCTCAAGGAGCTTTGTCGACTTATAAACTCAGGTTTCAGGAGTTTTATGATATGGCTTCACAAAGAAATGTATATAGTCATTGAATCTAACCATTGAATATAACCTAATCAAAGATAACGAATAGCAAGATACATATAAGAACCAAATTAGGAAGAAAAGGAGGGCAAATTAAACGGTATGAAATGACCCAAAAATTTGAAATTTTTAAAGACTTTTAGACATCGGCGAAATAGTTAGTTATGTGTCGAGTCGCAAACCTCAAAACCTTCTTTGAGAATTAGCTCATTAATTTCTCAATAAATCAATTCTTCCACTGAAATAATTCTAGTTTACTTTTCACATAACCCGAAGCTCCAGTATATCATAAATCTTTACTACTTCTCACATTCTCCATATGCGGAAGCATATTCCATCCCGGTAACTGTAACATAAGAAAATAAAACCTAGAATCGCGCACGAACAGCGCACGCATGACGCACTTCCGCACGACCATCTCCACAGGCCATACAAACCGTTGACACATAACGCCACTGCAATTGATTTGTACTCCAATTTCTTGAACGAGTGCGCTCTGCATGCAACGCCATTATCCTTGTGTCGATGTGAGTGATACGCATACAATGGGCGCCACAGGTAACCGACCAAACAAACGAACGAACGTACGACTACTTCCAAAGTACCTTTTAAGCAACATCGTGCAAAATCTTGTTGCATGCAATTTGCGTACCACTCAACCATTCTCCGGCAGCAAACAAACAATGTTGCGAGTAGCTCAACGGGTGCTTTAAATCAAAAATCGCTTAACACATGCGTGACTTAACTGTGCCCTTGCACGAGCCTCTGTGAGAGCGCCAGCGCCTGGTTGCTTCTTGCGAAATTTTTTTGTTGCAAAACTTTCTTTTTTTTGTTTTTCAATTTTTTTTTGCCACTCCTCCACATCTTGTGGCTCTTATATCATTTTCATGCCATGTTGCAGCGTCGCTTTCATTGTGGCGTTCTTTCATTCGTTTACGTAAGAGTTTGCGGGATGTTGCATGCGCCTCCATGTTGCATGTCGCGCAGCAGGCTTTTCTACTTCTTCGGGCTTCTTTTTCATTTGCAGCGCCAGCACTTTGGCATTAAGTGACCCCAGCTTTTGTTCAAATTGTTTCTCCTTTACTGGGCCGCACTCACTCACTTCTTTCTTCTTCTTCCTATTTTTATTATTTTTTACCTCTTTTATTTTAATTTTTCTACTTTATTTCCTCTTGTTTTCTTTTTGGCATACTGCTGTCAAAATATTGCAAGCATTTTCGTAACACTGCCGTTGAACTCGTAAATTCTTCAGTGTTTTGCTGCGCTCCGCTGTTTTTCGTTTATTTTTGCACACACATATGTATATCTGTATGTAGTAGTTTTCAAGTGGTTTTGACGCAGTTAAAACAAAGGATTGCATGTTGCGTTGAATTGTTGAAACATTTCTGGCTAATTGAAATGGAATTTTGCGAAACGTGTTAATGCATTGCAGATTTAAACGAGCTCTTGAGAGCACCGCTGTAAGTATGTACCCTTGTATGTCTGCATTATAAAAATTTATACAATGCGAAGCTGCGGCAGCTAAGCGCCCTCTGTTAATTTAAGGTTTCATCAATAAAATTTGTGCCTTATTAACATGCCACAGGCTTGTATTTTGGTTAATTTTGTTTTCATAGCGAATAATAAAAGCTTTCAAAAAGATCTCTCAACGATTCATAATTGAGTGCCTGTTTATGTGCCCAATTCCTTATAGACATACTATAGAATATGTTTTAAATTAGATTATTGGACATATTTTATCCGCTCTTTCGACATTTCTCTTAAGTAAGGTTTGTCATTTCATCATGGAAAGATATACGACCCAACAACGAGTCAAAGTTATTAAAATTTGTAACCAAAACTCGGAATCAGTTGGCTGAACTTTAAGAGCGTCCAATTCTTGGTCGTCATAATCGACCCGTCAGATCAACAATTGAGCGTCTAGAGGAAAAATTTGAATCAACGGGCACAGTGAAACAAAGAAGTGTCCGTAGTGTCGGAAATACAAGTATTGCTGTCCCTAGCGCATCAAAGAAGACCCATATTAGTCTCTCACACGTCGCTCACAAGCTTTGAGCATCTCTGTGACGTCGTTGTGGCGAATTTTGCGAAAAGGTCTTGGCATACATCCTTACAAGATCAAATTGACGCAAGAACTGAAGCCACTTGACCACCAAAATTATCATATGTTTGTGAATTGGGCTGAGCAACAACTTGAAAATGAACCGGATTTTTATCAAAAAATCGTCTTCAGCGATGAGCCTCGTTTCTGGCTGAATGGCTTCGTCAATAAGCAAAATATGAATTATTCGTCAGGCAGCAATTCACACGTACTCCATGAGTCACCATTGCATCCCGAAACAATTACGGTTACGTGCAGTTCATGAGCCGGTAGCGTCATTGGGCCGTACTTCTTCCATGAGGATCAAAACCGGCACATTACTGTGAATTGGAATCGCTACCGCTTAATGAAAACAAAATATTTTTGGCCCGGATTGGATGATATGGGCGTTGACAATACATATGTAGTTAGCACACAATCGATTCATTGAAAACAAAGCTTGGTGAAGGTATTATCTCACGAAATGACCCAGTCATTTGGCCGCCTCCGTCATGCGATTTAACGCCATTAGATTATTTCCTGTGGCGCTACGTCAAATCTGTGGGCTATGCCAACACATCAGCGAATTTCGTACGAATATCGAACGTAAAATTGCAGCCGTATCGGTCGATTTATGTTTGAAACCCGTCGAAAATTGGGTTCAGCGCTAAATGCATTCGTTCATCAAAAGAAGGTGAGTAGCAACCAAAATGGAAGTGATGAAGTAAAACCGTGAAGACTTGTGCTCTGAGTTCAAGGACAAACTGACCAGCGATTTCAGAGGATTCCACATAATATGGGTAAAGATTCAAGCACAATGCATCTGAACACAATAGTGTCTAACTATCTAAAAGAACAACTACCAAACATACAAGAAATGTTATAGGCGATCAATGATGATTATGAGTGTCGAGAACTTTATAGACTTCATCAAAACGCCACGAATAAGTGGCGTTGTAACAACAATATGCGCAAAATAATATTGTTAAAATTAAAGAATACAACACAGACGCAAGGAAAGACATGTACACGTTTGGTACAAAAAATTGGTAAAATATCGAAATTGGAGAAATGCGAAAGTGATCGAATTGTCTGAACGTTACACTTGTTGCCAGATTACACAGAGCTGTGGCGGTAAAATATAATATTGAAATGATAAAGCCTATATTATTCTCCCGCTCTAGAGTAAAGTCGCATATTAGATTTCACGATGTTGGTTCTTATTTTGTAAAAACCAGTTCTCTCTAATACTGCAAGTGCTTTCCTATCGTCCATATTTTTGCGCCATATTATGGAATGGGAGTAATAGAGAATTATGAAGCACAATTCTTGTTCATCGAGAGAGGGATTTTCTTTTCAATTGCTTACCGACCGAAGTAGCACATTTTGGCAAGAGTTATTCTGTGCTTGATCCCTGTACGTAGATTATTGGTGAAATTTATGCTGGTTCCGAGTTATTCAAAGTCCCTAACTTTTTCAAATTTATAGCTGCCAAAAATGACGTAGTTTCCAAGAGGCAAGGAATCTCTGTATATTGCCTTCAGGTACTCTGTCCTTCCCTCGGTCACCATAATACCAACCGCTTTCGCTTCTTTTTCTAGTAGAAGTATTTTCTTCAATTGCAAAACTCTGCTTATAAGCTTTTTCTGTTTGCAAATTGTGTTAAGAAAAACTCAACTTTAATAAATGTTGCTCAATCGCTTTGACCATCTTCACCCTCCCACCTTAAGCAATAATTGCGCTCTCTTATCAACTTTACGCACTTCATTAATTATATTAAATCGTACGAAAATTATTGTCCAGCAACACTTCACTATGCCACCGGGATCAACTCCAGCACTGCTATGAAATCGAAACCTTTGCAAATGACTGCAAGACACTACCGTTAACCCAAATAATCAAGTGCCAGTGCGCACTGATATTACATTTCATAAATGTGTGTGCTTTTCAGGCAATGGTTGCGACACCACCGTTTTGTCTGTAACCTTACACACTGGACTTCCTATGCCATCACTTCTTACGACTACCAACGTAATTTGCCTTCCCGGCCTTGCCTTTATTTACGCCTCTCTCATACACATAATCAACCATCGAAGCATCCAATTGGCATAAATATAAACGGCATTATTGGTTTGTCCTGTGTGTCCCTTGACTATCTACCGAGAGTCCAGCTTTCTTCTGTCCCTTCTGCTACACTGATTGTTTTTGTTAATATTCGTATGTTTGTGTTCAATTTTTATTGTATTTTATTCTCTCCCTGTTGCTTCACCTTTGTCACTACATTTCTTTATTTAGCTGTGTTTTCTTTATTACTGTATTGTCTTTGCTGGCGGTGTTGTTCTTCCGTTATTGTTTTTGGCCGCACATCCGCTTTGATTTTATTTATCTACATGTATTTGTTTTTGTTTATGCCCATATTATTGACTATTCATGCGTTTCATTCATGGCGCAATCTTTGTCACCCCAATATAACCTCACTTCCCTCAGCACACATTAAGCGCACTCGCGTCATCGCCTGCTTTGCCAGCATCCTTAGTGGATTTTCGACTTTTGACTTGTTCATTCATGGTTGCTTTAGTGCTACATTTACCTTACATTCCATCAAATGTAGAGTTTGTGGTCAACGTATCGTATCGCATCACATTTGGTTGCCTTTGCGTTTATCTTTATGTGTTAATTTTCGCCTCAATGCTCACAAGTGAGACATTGAATAGCCAGTTAAAGGTTTTCGTATACAAATTAAACTGGATTTTTCTGTGGTTTAAAATTTCTTTGGTTTAATATTTGTGTATTAAAAGAAGTCCATTACTGAACATAGGGTATTTTTACTATAACCTGGGAAAATTTTAACTTCACCTCCAAGTAAAGGTGTACCGAGTAATATGTCCACTGATAACGTCTCTCCATACAATGATTTTTTATCGATCAGAGTCAACACTAGTATACAAATCACTAACAGAAAGGCTTTTCGGCTCTTTCATTACTAACAAGGCCGTTATTTTCGAGTGTAACTTCTTTAGTCGACACAATTTGACAATGTTTACAACTAAAGTTAGGTTGACATATGAATATATAAGAAATAATTAAGAGTATTGTTAACGCTTTGTAATTAAAACATGAAAAAGGCTTTGTTCGGGTGGGCTATCTAACGATTTAAATTTGAATTATCTATATTTCGACATTGGAAACGTCAAACACCATTCGGAAAGTGACAGATATTCAGTAAAAAGTCTAAAATTTACGAAATGGGTCGCTATTTACTAGAAGAAAACTGGGATATATTGAAAACTTTTTTCCAAAGTGGTGAGTCTTCAACCCATTCAATTTTACCCAATAATCATCTTTTCGGACGAGGCTCATTTCCATCTCGATGGTTACGTTAATAAGCAGAATTGTCACATTTGGGGAACAGAAAACCCGCACGTAATGGTCGAGAAGCCAATGCATCTAGCACGAATCACTGTATGGTGGGGATATTGGACTGGTGGAATCATCGGCCCATTTTTCTTCGAAAATGAAGAAGGAACCGCTGTAACCGTCAATGGTGAGCGATATCGCGCAATGTTAACCGACTTTTTCTTCAAGCAAATTGAAGAGGAAGACTTGGACAACATTTGGTTCTAGCAGGACGGCGCTACGTGCCACACAGCAAATGCTACACTCAATCTTTTACGCCCTATCTTCGAAAATCGCATAATCAGCAAAAGAGGTGATGTGAATTGGCCTCCCAGAAGCTGCGATTTAACTCCGTTGGACTATTTTTTGTAAGGAGCTGTTAAAGATAAATGTTATGCCAACCATCCAGAAACAATTCAAGATCTAAAGTACGAGATTCAAGCTGCTGTAGCTGCCATAAGGCCTGAAACCATTGAGAAAGTACTTCAAAATTGGGTGGATCGGATCAGATACTGTAAACTCAGCCGTGGTGATCATTTGTCCGAAATTTTTTTCCACAAATAAATTTCATAAAACAACCTTTTAAATAAATGTTGGCCCTTTGAAAAATATCACGCCGTTTTTGTTGACTTTTTAAATTCAAAATTATATATGGCTCACCCGTTAGAATACCCCTCAAAAATAAAGATTTTTCCATACAAGAACTTGCGATAGCGGTTCGATCTCAACAATTTCATCAGAGATTATAGACTTGCTATGAACAATAGTCCTCGCCGAATTTCTTGAAGATGTCTAATAAAATGAAAGAGTTTTCCAACCACGGACTTTATTTTGACCGATCAGTTTGTACGGAAGCTATATGCTATGTATATTAGATTGATCTGAAGAATTTCTTCAAAGATTATATCCTTCCGTTTGCTAATGATTTACTTTTTTCCTGTATTGGCGTAGATAGTTGTTCGTCCTTTTTGCAGTTTGGCGCCAATAAGAAATTCCAAGTGTCTCCACGTCCTACTCCATCTGGTCTTTCCAAAGGTGTGGAGGTCTTCCCTTTCCTCTGCTTCCCTGTGTCGAATACTCCCAAAACTGGAGTGTTTTAATGCATTCGGACAACATGACCTAGCCAGTGTAGCCATTAATGATTTACCACGGCGAGCAAAAATTAGTAAGACTTCTTAATTTAAGTTTCGCGCTTCAGAGTGCTGGATAAAGCCTTCCGTGATAATTGCTTGTCGCGAGCAAGTGTTTTGATTGGTACAAATTATTCAAAGAGTGTCTAGAATGCGTTAAGACGAACCACGTTCAGGATAGTCATCAACATCAACTGATGATCAACACGTTAATAAAGTAAAGTAGTGCCAAGCTAGCCAAGTCGACAGTGCGATGACTGTTTGTTTGATGACAGGATGTATTTCGTCTTGCCCTCATACGCCAGCAGCTGTATACTCTTATAAAAAGTTGGACCTTCTCAATTCAGCACTGCAGCCTGAATTATTTTCTCCAGCAGCAGATTGAAAAAGTCGCACGATAGAGAGTCGTCTTGTCTGAAACCTCGATTGGTATCGAACGGCTCGGAGAGGTCCTTCCGATCCTGACAGAGCTTTTGGTCTTGCTCAACGTCAGTTTACACAGCCGTATTAGTTTTGCGGGGATACCAAACTCACACATCGCGGCATAAAGGCAGCTCCTTTTCGTGCTGTCGAAAGCAGCTTTGAAATCAACATATAGGGGGCGTGTGTCAATTCTGTTTTCACGGATCTTTTCCAAGATTTGACACATGGTGAATATCTTGTCGGTTGTTGATTTTCCAGGTCTAAAGCCACACTAATAGGGTCCAATCAGTTTGTTGACGGTGGGCTTTAATTTTTCACACAATAAGCTCGATAGAACTTTATATGTGATGTTGAGGAGGCTTATCCCAAGGTAGTTGGCGCAGGTTGTGGGGTCTCTCTTTTTGCGGGTTGGGTAGAGTATATTCAAATTCGAAACCGGGGGGATGCTTTCGTCCGACCATATTTTATAAAGAAGCCTGCTCCTTATCAGTTCTTCGCCACCGTGTTTGATCCAACGGCCCCCACCGCTTTTTCGTTTTTGAGACTGATAATTGCTATGAGGACTTCTTCGTGGTCGGCTCATGAAACGTCCGCTCCGTCGTCATCGGTTGGGGAATCGGCTTCGCCATCTCCTGATGTTATGCCTTCACTGCCATTCAACAGGCTGCAGAAGTGTTCCCTTCAAGTATGCTCTAGACATCGGTTACCAGATCACCTTCTTGAGTTCTACAAGAGTATGCTCCGGTCTTGAAACCTTCTGTTGGTCGCCGCATCTTTTCGTAGAATTTTCGAGCATTGCCATTGTCGGTCAGCTTGCAAAGCTCTCTCCTGTTTTGACTGCAACAAGATAGTGCTCCCAGTGTATGTTAGGTTCTCCGAAAGTACGCACATTCAAAACACTAGAAACTCAAAAAAACACCTAAAATAAAGTAAGTGTGTGTGTGTGTCAAAGGATATCATTATCAAATTGCACTTTCGCTATTTACTCTGCTTCGAACGGCTGCACAACAATCGACATAAGTCGCAAACCGCGTAATGTTGTTGGCAGACTTTTCAACCCGACCAATAATGCCAAACCTGCATCCCCCAGCACTTTGCCGAGCTGTCGTATCTTGTGCTAAAGTGCAACATTTAAGTGTTGTTTCAACAATCCTGTTAACTGATATGCGCTCTGCGGTTGGCATTAAGAGAAACCAACAATAAGAAACAATACACTTGCTAGCTGAAAGTAAAGCGCTACGAGCAACGCGCGTGCAACAGACGACTGCAGCGTGTAAGGGGTAAGGAAAGTTTTTCCACTTAAATAAGTGTGCTGCAATTAAAACAAAAGTTCGGTAAGTTGCATTACTGGCAACGCAGAATAATTCCCGCTAATGTTGCTATTGTTGCTTTTCTACTTTATTGATGTTGTTTTTGTTGTTGTTGCTGTTGTTGTTCTTGGCACTGACGTACACTAGCTGCTGATGTTGGCAGTGAATTGTTAGATGGCGCTGGCATAGAAATTGCTTATGCAGCACAAAATTGAAAGCAACTTGAGACTTTAATTGACTAAATTAGGTCAGTACTTCGTTTGGGGCAAATTTGTTGCTGCTGATACATGCTGAGCTCTTTGCCAGCGGGAAGTTAGCTGTTGCATGAATATGACAAGGACGAGCAGTGGAAGTTGTGTTGCTACGCCGCTTGGGTGCAGCGCGTTTGTAGTTGGGTAGGTATGTGTAAATGGGCGCGAGGCCTTCGAATGCAACTCTACTTATGGGGTGTTATAAACTTTGGTTGTTAAATGAGCGAAAGACTTTGGAAGAGGACGAATGAAATTGGTATATTATGTGCTTGAGGAAAATAGTCCACTAGGAAAATGTAATTGGTCACAATGCAGGAAACATAAGGCTAGAACACAGAAATCGATTAATTTTCCAATGGATTGCTTCAGCACTACATATACCACTTTATATGAGTGCGAATTGGTTACGATCTCTGGCGTAAGGAGGACAAGATTTTGTACTTAGAAGTTTTGCAGGCAGGTTTGAGATTGCTGGACTCGGTATTCCTTGAGTATGTGTCAAAGCTGAACACCAGCCGAGAGAAAATGCGTAATTTTTTCTCTTTTTTCTTCGACAAAGGCGAAAATACATGCCACGCGGCTGAGGATAAGCAAAATTTATGCCTTGATACTGAACAACAAAATTTTGGATTCCCCGATTCCGTTCCAATAGTTCTGATGTCAAGAATCTTACTCTGAAGAGTCAACTGTCGAAAATAAACCTTATAGACCGGCTTTTCATCTGCGATGCGCACTTAAATCGATAATTTTCAAAGAGTATGGATACTGGTGATGCAAATTGGATCGCTTATGACAACGTCAAGTGTAAATCAAGGTGGTCGAATCGCGATGAGCCCGCGCGATCGGTGGCCAAGCCAGAATAGATTGGCAAGAAGGTTTTGTTATTGACAGGAAAGCATCTACTATGAGTTGATCCTCAACAAACTCTTAATTCGGAATTGTGTCGCCAACAATTTGACTGTCTGAATTGCCATGAAGCTACCAGTTCTCATCAGAAGCTGAAGGAGCTTGGTTGTGAGGTTCTTATGCATCCGCCTTAAAGTATTTCGTATCTGGCTCCTAGTAATTTCTAAGTAGTGTATAGACTTAGACGTAGACATAGCCATAAGCATAGACATAGCCATAGGCAGAAAGAGGGACGGAGTGGGAACAGAGACAGCTACAGAACAGAGACAGAGTTAGGGCTAGATTCAGAGTCAGAGACTGAGCCAAAGGTTAAGATTGAGATTGGGATTGGCATTGAGATGATGATTGTGGTTGAGGTTGAGATTGAGAGTGAGATTAAGATTGGGTTTAAGGTAGAGATTGAAGCTGAGACTGAGACTGAGATTGAGACTGACATTAAGATTGAAATTGAGATTGGGATTGATATTGAGATTGGGATTGAGACGGAGACTGAGACTAAAAATGAAAAAGACATAAGGACATAAATATGGATATAAATATGCATCTATCTTCGTGCGCTAAAAGTGCACTCAAAGCAAGTAAAAGAGTGTGGGACCTCATTAGCTATAGCTTTAACCCCTTCGACCCTGAAAGCAACCAGCAGGAAGTTTCTGGATTATTGATTACTATAGCTTTAGTATAGGCCTTAAAAGTGGAAAATTTTGAAGTGGAGTCTCTACCCCCTCCAGGAAGGCCTAAGGTTACCTGAACTTCAAAATACCAGACGGGACAGTTTTAAATGAGTTTAAATGGAAAATTAAGAATTTAGTTATGAGAAAACTTTTTCTGGGATGTATGTGTCCCAACAGGCCCGAAAGGTTTAAGATACTTCGATTTTAGTCTTGTTTTGGTGCTTGGTCTTATCAGAATCGCTAGGAACTAATGAGCTCACAAGAAAGAGTACCCCTTCCCAAATCGCGCCAAGCTGTGAATGAATCGGTGTTCTCATTCCCTCTTGAATGCTGGCGTGCTGGCACTGAATCAATGAACCACTCGCGGGTATAGCAATCAAGACGATTGGGAAAAAATTCTGTCCCAGATTGGAAAGTAAAAGACCACCTTTAGAAAAGTTTATATCGCCAAAAATTAACATATTTCTAACTGATCACTTTCTCAAAGATATTCATGCGGAGAAGCCGAAAATCATGCTGGGCGCTAATCGTTGGCAAGAAGGGGAGATGGAAGCCATACTGAGTTGCGGACTCGGCGAATTGGCCGAATTGATAGTCGCGGTCTCAGCAAATTTGTTACCGGGTCAAAACGAGGTTTGGTTCAAAATTAGAAGAACTGGCGTGCTTAACTGACCAAATGAGATCCTTCGTGTTGCCTGCCGCTGTCTGTTAATCTAACCTAACCTAACTTCGTACACCGCTCACCGAAGTGTTCTCTCAATAAATCCGTTGATTGATGCGATGTTTGGAAAATGGTATTGTCTTGTTGACCAAATGACGCCGAGATAATGAACTTCAATTGCAGGCATTAAATAGTCGGTTATCATGACTCGGTAAGGGTTTCCATTGACATTTGCGTTCTCACAGGTATCATTTTTGAAGAAATATGGACCGATGATTCCAGCGCCCCATTTACCAGAACCAAATCGTTGTTTTTTCTAGATGAAAAACCTATTCAGGTTGCTCTTCTTCCCTTTGCTTATTTGCATACACATTGAGCCCATTTCTGATTCAACCCGAACAAAATTTAACTCAAAAATGACGTATCTTCTGGAAACTTTTCAAAAGCTCATAGAGCGAAGCGATGTCTCTGGGGAAGGTCGAGCGGCTTTAGTTCTTGCAAAAGCAGTATTTTGTAGCTTTTAATTTACGATTTCGACGTAAAATGCGCCAAGTCGTTCCATAAGTCAGTCGGAGTTACTCCGAAAGACGCCGAATCGAGTCTCCACGATCTTCGTGTTCACTCTAACCTAAGGCTGCTAAATTTTCGTAACTACGTACTGGACGTGGCCTATTTCGACGAATATTACAATAATGAATGCTAGGTCTCAAGATGACCATCGCGACAAGTTGAACCGATTAGTCAAGAGATTCTTCTGGGTTTTTTGTACGCAAGAATATTTTATGAAAGAATGGCTGATACAACTCTCTGCAGGGTTACTGGTGAACGTGGCGACAGCTATAAATTACTCTTTACTTTTATGTAAATATATATTTGCTTATTTGCCCACCGCGGGGTTCTGCTCGATTCGACCAAAGTGTATCTGTCGCTCTCGCCATGCCACATGCCTCTTCCGCGTAATTTGCTGCTGCTTTGCCTATGTTGCAAGACACTTCTAGTCTGCGTCAGACGCATAAGTGGCACATTGAAAGGTTGTAAATTCACTTTGAAATGCAACTTTGGTGCTTTCGCACAATCACGCACCCATACACACACACATATATACAATATGTATGGTATAAATTGCTGTAACTACAGCGTTGCTTTCTTGCATTTAGCCTCAGCATTTTGCTGTTGTTTATTATTTGTTGTTTGTTTTGCAAATTATTGACTTTCAATTTTCGCGTAAAGTTTGCAGCAACTCACTATAATAATTATAACTGTTGCCATATTCTCAACTCCCCTTCAATTAGTAATTTGCGCAAAAGCAAAGGCGACGGGTTCAATTGAATTTTCCTTGTGTGTGTGTGTATTTGTTGGTGCTGTTGTTTTGATAACTAAACGAGTAAATAAAACTAAAGTTGATGTAATCAATAATTTAACAGCATTGCACGCAAAATAGCCATAAATTTGGTTTTCAAATATGTGTGTATGTCTCTGTGTGTGTGCTTGTATGCCTTTGCCACTGATCTCCTTCCCACAATGTCTTGTTGCTGTTCCTGTACTGTTTTTCTGACGTTTTTTCGCATTTATATTTCCACTCACGTCTTTCGTTAATCCCATTAATTTGTTGCGCATACAACAAGTTCTCTAATTGGTTACTCGCTGTGGCAGGTACTCGTAACTGAATTGTTGCGCATGCGCGACCAACTTGGCAACTTGGCGCGCCGTGGCAGCGCTTTGTTGCGTATGTAGGTGTACACCTGTTAGCGTATGGACGGACGCTGGTGAATGGCTTGCAATTATGCGAGTGCACCCAGTCATTAAAATGATCAAGTGGGAAGAAAAGTTTTTACTCAGTTGCTGTGGTAGCCTGAGAAATAATTGTGCGGCAGTTAGGGCTGGAGATGTGTGTATAAAAAATGCAGAATAATTTACTATACATGTGTATTTCTAGACTTTTAGAAAGTTCCGTTGAGGACTGAATACAACAATCTCTCAATTGATCACATGGAGAATTAAGAGATTGTATCCACTTATGAATTTCAAAACATCGATTTTTTGTTTTACGTAACTCTATCACGAATGTAAATATTTATTTCAGAATATTTTTTGAGAATACCTTCCAAAAACGTGTAGTTGATCCCTCAAATATTTTCAACATAAACAGAAAAAGGGACAGTGACAGAAACAGAAACAGAGACAGAGTTGAAGTGATAATGAGAATGAGACTGACGTTGACATTGAGACTGAGATTGAGATTGCGTAATTTTAACCAGACAAATCTTTCTCACTGCCACAGGACTTCTTGGCTAAGTGGTCAGGAATGATAAAGCCACGCTGAAAGGCTTGTATATAAAATAATAAAAGAAAACAAATTCCGGAAGCAGTAGTTGTACTAAATATCGTACTGAACCCTCTATGCCAAGGTTTTAAAAAATTTATTGAAAAGGTTTGAAGACAAATTTTTTAAATACAGTAGTCAAGGACTGTTACTTCTTCAACCTTATTATTATAATTAACAATCAGTTGATTTCGCGAAAAAGCTGCAGGATGGAGGAAAAAATGCCTGGATGTTTTTATCTAATATTCCTGCATACATTTTTCTCAGTTAGCGCCCAGATTTTCATCCTTACTTCATATACACTATCAGAGCACGTGATTCGTGCAATTATGAATCGGTTGCGCACCACGTTTACTCTATTCTGAGATGCCGCTTAGTTGGCACTAAGTCGCTATTACTGTTGTGGAGCTGAGTACCGAAGTAGAACCGAATGGGTTTATCCGCCACCGCACGCAACACTTGGATCTGTGGTCCATTCACTTGATGAAAGATTTATTTTGCGGTAGGGTTTACAGGAGTCACGTTTGGAGCGATTATAATCCACAAACCATTGTTGAGACACTTTTACGTCCTCAGAAAGCCACTGTTTAGTGCATATGGCTATAAGCAGAGAGAATAATTTTTTTCGAAACACATTTAATAAGCACTTTTTTGGATGGCCTTTAGCGCTTTCAGCGAAATTTGTTTTATCTCTTCGAAATGGTTTCCATTCTAATGATTTTTGACTTGTTTGCGTATCAAACTCATAAACCCATGTCTTATCAGCAACTATTATGCTCTCCATGAATGTGGGATCGGAATTCTTATGAGCTTGTCCAAAGAGACTTGTTTACGGTATTTTTTTTTTTTTGAAGAATAAAATTTAGCTTTGCCGGGATGAGTCGAGCAAGACTACGGACGAACGGACAAGAGAGAGATGTCAACCTCTCTTGATATCTCTCTAAGATTTGCCTGATGATTTTCAAGCACCATATCCTTTTTTAATATTTTCATCAGTAAAAGAGGTGAAAGGTCGTCCAGAACGAGCAATGTCTTTAACCATCTTTCGACCATCTTTGAAGACTTTGTACCACTCGGAGGCTTGTGATTTTGATAAAACAGAATCACCGAAGCCAACCTTTCCCAGCCTTTGCAACATTTTTGCAAACAAAATTTGATTAGAAATAAAAAATTTGAGAGAAATTTTTTTGTTCGATGTGTTTATCTGGGTGACGGTCTGTCCGACCGTCCGTCTGTCCGTACGCCGCCCTTGCAAATTGAGCAAAAATATAGATATCTTCATGAAACTTGGTACGAGGGTCTTCTTCTTCTTTATTGGCGTAGATACGCTTACGCGATTATAACCGAGTTAACAACAGCGCGCCAATCGTTTCTTCTTTTCGCAACGTGGCGCCAATTGGAGATTTCAAGCGAAGCCAGGTCCTTCTCCACTTGGACGTGAAGTGGAAGTCTTCCTCTTCCTATGCTTCCCCCGGCGGATACTGCGTCGAATACTTTCAGAGCTGGAGTGTTTTCGTCCATTTGGACGCCATTACTTAGCCAGCCTAGTCGCTGTTTTTTTAATTCGCTAAACTATGTCAATGACGTCGTATATCTCGTACAGCTCATCGTTCCCATCGAATGCTATATTCGTCGTGCCCACCGCGCAAATGACCACAAAACTTTCGCAGAACTTCTCTCGAAAACTCGCAACGTCGACTCATCAGCTATTGTCATCGTCCAGTCCTCTGCACCATATATCAGGGCGGGAGTTCGTCTAGAGACGACTTTACTTCTCAATTGCCTACTCAGTCCAAAGAAGCTCCTGTTGGCAAGAGTTATTCTGCGTTGGATTTCCAGACTGACATACTGGTGATGTTTATACTGGTGTCGATTTATTCCGGAGGAACAGACAGCCAATAAGGAGTTTTAATTCACCGTATTGAGGCGTTTGCGTCAGAACATCCGTCGAAAACGGCCCCGAATTGTGGAAGATCAATTGATGGATTTTACACGATGATAATGCACCATCGTATCGAGCCACGATTGTGGTCTAATTTAATGCCATAAACTCAGTGAAGACTATCAATCAACCTCCGTATTCACCAGATTTTTTCTTGTTCCCAAACTGAAATTGCCGCTCCGTGCAACCCGTTTTCAGCCGATAGAGGAGATAAAACAAAATTCGGACGAGCCAAAAAATGCTTTTGAAAAGTGTTTTGAGGACTGCAAAAATCGTTGACATAATCGTATTACATCTGATGGGGATTACTCTGAATGCGACAAAATAAATATTGATGAGTAATTGAATGCCTTGGAGGTCTCACAAAGAATAATTTATTTACATTTTCTGGATACTTTTTTATACATATATATGTAGTCCTAAGGGGGTTTTCAATAGGGACGCTACAAAAGTAGACCGATAGGAACAGCAAACGACACACTATTTTGTACACTATTTCGACATTTGTCTTCAATAAGGTTTAGCATTTTGTCATGGAAAGATATACGATTCAAAAACGAGTCGAAATAATTAAAATTTACTACCGAAATTCGGAGACAATTGCCTCAACTTTAAGAGCTAGTACGTAGGAGGTCTCACACGGTATAATAAAGGTAAAAATTTAAGCTGGCTGAAAAAATGAAGGATTTCTCTTTGGAATATATACAGGGTAGGCCATTTAAAGTTGACCCATCTGGCAACGCTGTAACTTTTAACAGCGCTGACAAATTCGGCTAATGTCATAACCGCGTTAGAAGCGTCATTCGAAGACAATTTATACCATGGAACAGTACACTCCAAAAGAACACGCTGAAATTGTTCAGCTTTATATTCAAAATAACTTTTCAATTGTGTTAACGTCAACGTGCGTTTCGCAAAAAAAATAAAGTGAAAAGTGCTCCAGTTAAGAACACAATTAAGTCTTTATACGCAAAATTTGTGAACACCGGTAATCTCAGTAATGCCAGTCATGCATCCAGACAACGCACCCGACGAGCTGATGAACATATCGAAGCTGTACGGAGCCAGTATTGAGGAGACTCCATCGACATCGAGTTATCGCCGCTCCTCAGGAATTAGACATCTCTCGCACCACTCTCCTACGCATAATTCATAAAGATTTGAAGATGTTTCCATATAAAATTCAAATGGCACAAAAACTAAACCCAGCTGATTATCCGCGACGCCTTAATTTCCTCCCGGGCGATTGATAGCAAAAAAATGGTGATGTTGACTGCCACCGAGATCACCAGATTTGACGCCACCAGACTTTTATTTGTGGGGTTATTTGAAATCACAAGGTATACGCTAATAGCCAAAGACCTTAGCTCAACTGAAAGCCAACATTCGACGTGAAACAGCCGCCATACAATATCCGAAACATTGGCCAAAGTCATGGAAAATGTCGAAAAAAGAGTGCATTTAGCTGTCAAAGCTAAAGGTGCCCATTTACGCGATCTAATTTTTAAATATTAGCTGAAACAAATCCCCTTGGACCCCAAAATAAATTATTTTTGAAATGAACAAAAAACATTGTTTTCTTTTGTTCTTTTTTTTTAGAAACAATGGGTCAACTTTAAATGGCCTACCCTGTACTTAGAAAAGAATAAGATGTTCTGTTTGTACAGAAATATTTCTAAAAATATTAGGAACCCATCCCAGGCCTTACAGATATAATCTCAAAAGTTATGTATCAAGGTATGAATTTTCCAGTATATTATCTCGCAACTTCCTGCTTTATAGCCTACAACCGCTGCTCTTTTGTTTGAGTCAAATAAAATTATTGCATTGCGAATCCGCTGCTATTTCAGACACAACGCCCCGAAAAAAAATTATTGATGGCAAAGCACTTATTCCACAACTCAGCGTTCACTCATTGAAGCGCACAACCATTACTGTCAACGAAGCATAAAGATGCGCGCAGCAACTACTAAGCACACACACACACCCATGCGAATGCAGCATGAGTATTTATAATTGCTGCAACGTATATCTGTGGCATGATCAAAACATATAATTTTTTTTCGTTGCAATCAAGCGTTTTTCGCGCTTTAATCAAAAGCAGCTGCGGTTGAGGGAAAACTATATGAAATCAGAAGATATAAATGCAATTTTTACTTTCATCTTTTGGCAGTAGGAGCATTTATGATTCATATGAGCCAACACATACATATACATACATACTTACACAGTTATGTATGGGTGCACATAAAAATAATTGCAAACCTGCGCTGCTTTGCCGCGTCACCACACAGCAGCGCCAACCGCAAGCAGGCAATCCAACAAGCCCCGAGACGCCAAGTGACAACAAAAACAACTGCGGCTGTCTGCAGCATCCAGCAACACAAGCCATCAGCAACATCCCGTCATCGTCAAGTGGAACGATCAACAGCACGATCGGCGCGTGCAATCATCGGCAACGATCGCAAATTCGCCGCTTTTGCTTTTGTTGCTCAACTATATGTATTTGTTGTTGGCGTTACAGTGAACTGGCGCGTTAATTTGCGCGCGCGAAGGCGTTTACCAATTTAAATTGATTTGAACGAGGAAACGTGCACGAATGCGCGCGCACGTTCGTACGTATTCGCATTGGCTCGTGTGTATGTATGTCAGTGTACACATACTATTCGCATCGAGTGTATATGCAGGCGCTTGCGAAGAAGAAAGCCATAATGTAGGAAGAAAATTAAAAATTATATAAACAATCATAAATGGTCATTAAAAGTTTTGAGATCATAAACGCAGATAATCAAAGATAAACTAAGTGGGAGTGGCGTAGTCGATTGGTCGGTAGGATTTAATGATAATAATTTTTGGGTGCAGGCAGACCTACCGGCTTGTTTGGCCATCTTTAATACCAACTATACGCATGATTGTAATTTCATGAACTCTCCAAGTGAGGTTTCTTTTATTATTAATGTTAACTGACAACTCGTAAATTTCAAAATAACCTCGGCCATGTAAGCAATGGAGAGCCAATGAAGTATATACATAACTTCGCATGTGTGTGCATGTACATACCTGGTCATTTCGATCACGAAGTCGCCAAACCGAACTCTGACGACTGCTTCTCTACCCATATACCTACAAGGGAGTTGTGAGTGGAAAGCTGAAGGAGAAGGGTAGTGAGCTTTTTCCCGAATGGGTTAAAGCGTGGGGGAAGGTTGGTGGAGTGGTCTACTGTCAGGAGCTCTCTATTAACTCCAGTTTCAGACTTCCTGACTATTGCAGTATCTTCCAGGCCGAGGATGCGGATGTTGGATCGATCCTGTGAGATCGATTGCAAGAGATCTAGCGATCTCTTTGTCCTCAGTTAGGCTAGCCTCTTCCTAGTTTTGGGGCTTTTAAGAGGCCAATGCAGTATTGGCGTCCACGCAGTAAGGCTAGGAGTCCTACCAGACCAGACAACTAAACGCTTTCTTCTTGACTGTCCCGCGGTTGAGAGGTCCAGACTTAAGAACTTAGGAGCGCATACCTTCAGACATCCCAGCTCGGTGGGAATGGCGGGAACGGAATTTAGACGCTTGTGCAAATTTGTAGTGGCTACTAAGTTTTGTTTTTGCTAATTTATAGTTCGAACACCGGAGATTTTTCTTTTCTGTGACCTTATAAAGAACTATATATGGTAGTCAACATGCGTAACATGGGTACATGTAATAACTACTTAGTGAATATAAGATGGATGCATTAGAACCTCCTTACCAAGCTTCCGTAGCTTATGATGAGTCACTATCGCTGTATGGGGCGAGGAATTGTCCTAACGAAACACAATTCCTCCGTTTTTGGTCAAAGCTGTCCGTTCCTGGGCCGATTGCTTCCTTCAAACGGTGCAATTGATGACAATACAAGTCCAAGTTAGAAGCTTGCTATAGAGAAGCTGATAGAAGATACTTGTACATATGTTTCTCATAGAGTAAACTCACATTTATACAACGCGAGATTCATATTACTAAAGCCATATATTGGAAAATAAATCAATTTATTTATCCTACGGCATTGTTATGTCAGGTTATGTTTCGAAAGTGGGATCACGCTGCTTAGATCAGAGGATTCCAATTGTACTAGAGTCTTGGGTATGCATCAAGATACCTTCATGTTTCGTCGATTAATTTCGATTTAAGCCAATTATTGGGGTTCATCGAAGGTATAACATCCAAGCTGTTTCTACCAGAATTTAGAAAAAGTCGAATAGTCGGAACATAAGTGTTCTCACTATGGCTTGTATTTTAAACTTACCTTACGTCACAGTCCTTAGCCAAACCGACTAAAATTGTGCTGTGGTGCTAGGAGCAATCAATTCAATGAAATTCTTTAAACAAAAATTCCTTGTCACGCTTATGTCACGCTGCTGAATAGCGCATACCGAACTCACGCACAAAGGAGCTCCGAATCGTTTGATGATAAAAAAATCCGACATTATAAGTATTATACGTGGTCGGTGACTGGGAAATCAATCATGTGGCAAAGCAGTATCAGCATCGTAGATGATGAACCTAGTTCACGTTCGCAGAGTATAAGCGTCAAAAAACTGCAAAATAATTTGAATGACGGATAAAAAGTTCTAAATATGTTAGAAATGTGTTAGATAAATCACTTACCAAGATTTAGGTATGTGAAAGAGACGATACCACGTGATTTTATTCTTAAGAATGTAACGTGGCGGTAACGAAGAACCTAAACGTGTCGTATAACCAACTTTGTGGCATCTTTTGACTTATATTTTTTGTCTAATTTCGGTATAAGAACAATTTGCTCAAATATCTTTGCCTCCAGATCGACAATAGATATTACTTCACGGATAGATCTTTAGGTTAGACCTTATCGAACAATTTTTCCGGATTTATATAGAAAGAAAAATAATCAATCTATCTGCTATCAAACTAAACCCGCATATTTTATAAAAGTTTTCTTCGAAGTAGCCTACAATTGATTTTTCTTAAGCTTACTATGTAGCATAGAGTTAAAGAAAATTTCAATAATTTTGTTCAGACCAAAATACCTAATGAACTGTTCTAATTTAAGCAGGTCTGAGAATACAGTTTCTTGCACGCAGGAAGTGCTGTGGCATTCGAGTCAACGCTTTGAAATAGTGGCATGCCACAAACACCAAACAAACGCCATACATCAAAGTAATTGCCGCAACGACCGCGAAATCAAAGAAGCGACGAATGTGTTTATGATGCAACATGCAACCTGCAACCAATGCAATAACACTCCCCTCAACTATTTCCCAATAAAATATAAATAATTTCATAAAAATATTTCTATATGCCGTCCATTCAAGCTTACGCCTCTTGAAGGCAGCCAGCCACCTGGCTATCGTGGTGCTGTGTTACCGCCTCTTTTGACGATTTATTAAATGATTCGAAGGAAAAACTTAAATACAGTTTCCACCCTTTTGCCACCTGTCGCTGCTCTATCATAGTGCCATCACTTGTGTTCCGCTTTATATGCGGTGAGCTTAACGAATTTTCCGTTCTCACGACGCCGGCAATGCCAACGAGTTGAATTCCATTTAGTTGAGTTGAGACACTAAATGCGGTGTTTCCTTCGTGCGCTGCAAACTTGGTCTTCGTGGCACATTTGGCACACGTTACTCTCTAAGTACGAGTGTTTTCTTGCTTTATTTTCTGCAGCCTGAGTAATTGGCTGCTTTGATCTCTGACTGATGCGACTTTTGTTGTATGCTATGTTGCATGTTGCAGAAGAATTTTATATGTATTTTTATACATCTAAAAAATTTACGGTTTCTTCGCGTTGCATGCTGCATGTTGAGTGTGGCAGCATTGCAACTTTGAAGTGTGCAATTAATTAAGAAAGTAGGTGGAGTGTTGTAAAATGAATAAGAAAAGTTATCTTTTTTTATTTGTGACGGAATATTTTTAGAAGATGCTATAAACTATCAGCTTTGGATTAGAAATGCATTACAGTTTATGAGACGTTCTTAAATTAAAAAGTTTCCACGGAGCTAGTAACAATAGGGTCATTGAAGATATTTGGGAACATTAACTGCTCATTCCTCTGATTGCAAGAAGTGAGAGCAGATTATATTGGAAGAGATCTTCCTAACTACTAGTTCTTACTAGAGTCAATCTCGCCGCAGTTATTGTTCCGACTGCACATTGTCGAATAGGTTCACGCACTGTGACTAAATATTCTGTCGGGTCCTTTTTTATAAAGCTGTATGGAGGAGGACGTGGTGAAATCAACTTGGTAGACACCCCTTTGACGAATCAGCGTATTTGATAGGATTGATGTTAGCCGCCTTAATAAATTTGTGGTCAGTTCGTATCATTTCGTCGACCTATTAGCATCAGATTATCCATCTTTAGCAGTTACCGGTAATACAAAGCACGGATATCAGTCTATATGAGATTCGCCTATTTTGGATTAGCCCTAATCTATCATAGAGACAAAAACGGCCAACAAGGTTTTCAAGTTAACGTCGTCTAAGCCAAATCAGTAGAGTCTGGTTGGGACTACCACGATTTGTCAGAACATATTGCTATAAAGTAATAACAGTTTTGTTCATCTAACGGTTGTTTGTACGAGGTTTGACAATTAAGTAATGAGACTGATTTCATTGCCGCGCTTGTGATAAAACTGTGACCTTGAAATTCCCTTTTTCTTTTTTCGGCATTCCTCCCCTCTTCATTGATACGTCAAGTTGAGTAAACGTGTGTTTGTAGTGCTCGTCACGGAAATGTAAAAACCAAATCAAGAGCAACGCATCGCTATAAAATTTTGCGCCAAAGCTCACAATGGTTGTCTCCGCGCGCCCCCGCCCGAAAAAAGCTCGCATGAGCAAGTCGAAGGTGAAAACGATGATTATTGCCTTTTTTGATAGCCGTGGAATCGTCCACAAAGAATTCGTTCCACCGGGGTAAACTGTCAATCAAGTCGACTATTGCCAAGTACTCGAAAGATTGCAAAAACGAGTCAACAGTCCCAGTGTTTTGGCCGACATGACACCATGTGACTTTTTTTGTTTCCTAAAACAAAATCGGTGGTCAAAGAAGAAACGCGCTGGAATCGCTGTATAGCTGCCCAAGGAGACTACTTTGAAGGGGATGGCAGGGTTGTAGAATAATTTTCAAATAAACGGGTTTTATGGAATCAGTCTCATTACTTAATTGTCTTACCGTATGAATGATCATCGTGACGCGCTGGCGCGATTTAGACGTATCCGTCAATTGACGCAAACTAGTCGCTTCCCTTACTCCCCATTTTTACAGTACTGCAAATATAGTATTGCACTTTAACAAACTTCGAAAGAAGTCTTTAAAACTTCTTTGGCGTCAACCACTTTTTTCAGAGTTTTATTTATTTATTTTTTCCTTTTAGCGTCCCAAACAATCCTCGTTGACTGCATCTCCTTCGTTGGTTATATTAGTTAGTTGAGACTCCTTTGCTAATAATGGTAGCCACGTATGCCAAAAATCAATTGAATCGGATAGGATTCAAGGAGGGCTTTGACCTCAAATGCCTAACAGAATTTTTTTTTGAACTTTGGTTCGTTTTATCTAATAACCGTACATCTTTGTGCCTAAAATTAATGACATCAGGTAAAAACTTGTCCTAGATCCAATATAACTAATTAACATTATGCACCATAAAGAATTTTCCTGTCTTTGACTCTGATAGGTCGCAAGATTATGAAATGTTCGGATACATCGGAACTTAGCTATTCCTTACTTGCTTATAGACTGTTTGACCCTGTGGATGGAATGAATTCACAGTGAAGCACTCCACGTGTAAACAAAGAAAGCGATGAAAATTACTTTAATATTAAACCGACTTTGACGTGGCTTTTCTGTTTCGGTTCATTTTTGAAGCGCCATTCGCTAGATTATTGAACAGTTTTCGCTTGATCGTTTGGTGAATAAAAGTCCATAGCTATGTGGTCAAGCACCTGTTTTGTGACCTCTAACGTTTTTCTTGCAAAACATTCAGTTCTTTTGGTTAGTTTTTGGTGGTTCTACCTCTGATACACTTCGTACCCAAAGTCTTAATCAAATTAACAAATATATCCATAAGGGATGTTGAGATATTCAGCTTCATATTTAATGCCAACACTACGAGGAAAGTTTTCGATGACTTCACGAATGACCTGACAAACCTTTCATTAGAAGAAGAAGTTCTTTGAGTTATTTAACTACCGAATTGTAATCAGTGCGACTATGCATTGTAGCAATTCGAAAAGGTATCCGCTACGAAAAAACTAAGAGGATACACATATCATGGGTTTCCACTTTAATGCTAGTTTTTATGTCTAAAGATCAAACTAAAGGAAATTTTTCGAATGAGTAAAGAAAAAGAAAGCGATTTATAGAAGCACGAAGGGCTTGAGATAACAGCTGAGGTGTTTTTCTAGAGCAGAGGCTATTAGGAACCTTCAGAAATGAGGCAAATTATTGAAAGAAGGATAACACAAGGGTCGTAACTAAAGTTCAAAACTATGATAGCAATTTATGGGAAGTTGATAAATGAAGTCAGAAATGGATAGCAGAAAGAATACTTGAAAACTAAGAAGTTATGCCCACTTATGCATTTCAAAAAACCGAATTGTATAATCGAATATTTAAAAAAAATTTCCGAAAAATAGTTAATAGTTTCGTAGCTATGAGCAGTTTCCTCGAAACGGCTGGACTGCTCGACTTAAAAATTCTCCATCAACTTTCTTAGATATGTATATATTGTCTAGATAATGATCGAAGAAATACAAATTTTTAATAATTTCAATTGCTTCAGAGTGGGAAATGTGGAAAACAATGTTTTTGGGGCAAACCAAATTTTTTCAAAAACCATAATTTTGACGTCTTCCTAAATCATTACCTGTGTTCATTTATAGTTATAATGAACTTTTTTATGCAGACAGACCACATTTGGTCCTTCAATAGGATGCGTAGGAGCGCTTGCTTTCTTGGTCATATATGTATGTCTTTCGAATCGATGGAGATTTTGGAGATTTGATTCTGCTGTCAGTATCATCTGCGTATCCTAGTAGCATTGTACTTTCAGAGTAAACAGTGTCACTAAGGCACTGATACTAAAATAAGTAAGGGAGTATGGGTTCCAAAAACTTCCCATGCCTTCCACTCATAATTTTCTCTTATTTTTCTTCCTTTTATCTTGGTGAATTTTTATACAAAAATTAACTTTGTTTTCTTTTAAAAACAAACTCATTAAATATTTATTAACTTATTTTCATATTAAATAAACCTTTCAGCGCTCCATTGGCTCACATGTAACCTTGCTCTGACTTGCTGATGAAATTCAAATTGCCCCCAACTACTAACTGCTAGCTGCTACTTTTAAATAGTCACTCTTAATTTCCAACTATTTCATTTAAATTTTTAATATTTCAATTCCCTTAAGGTGTACTTGCTTGCTGCCACTTGCACATACACATGCACACCGCACACACACATAAAATAAGTATTATTTCAACAAATGCGCTCATGCGCAAATGATTTTACACAAACTTGAGCTCACGCCTTGCGCCTGATATTATGCTACGTTTGCTTTTTACCACTGAAATGGCATATAATTTGCACTGTTTAACTCCGCCACCGCATCCCCCGTGGCACTCTAATTAAAGGTAGAGTGAAGTTGATTTTCGCTACGGCGCTGAGCTGGGCTGAGCTGAGTAAGCGGGTTCAGCAGCGCCACAGCAGCTTCTGGGTAATTTTTGCTGAACAACTGTAAATGACCTTAAAGTTTGCAAGAGCGCGACCATACACACACATATATGCATGTATATGTATATAAAAGTAACACTTGTAGTGGTGGGTGTGTATGTGAAAGCGAAAAGCTCTCATTTAATGTGAAAAAGTAAGGAGGAAGATGGTAAAATTGAAAAGTAGTGCCAGCTGCAGGGGTGTGGGTGGGTTTTACTTTCATCATTTAAGGTTGTAGTGCAAAATTTTATGCATCACTGCATTTTACGTTTACAAACGCACACGTTCCTATATATAATCAAACTGGAAATTATAAATTTATTAATGCAGTGACCTTTTAGAGTGATGGAAACTTAGTGGCATATGCCTTCAAATTCAATTCATATGACTTAACTTATAATTATCCTCTAAAATATTTGTCGATAGCCACATATTAAATCAATTTCATTGCTACTGACATTTCGTGATTGCCCATCCTAGTGTTGCAATCTGACAACTCAGGCATTAGTGTGATTAGTACACTCAAAATTGCATGAACATTTGACATATTGTGTGCAATAAGCTAGCTGGTAAGTACTGGGGCTGCAAGACAAGGATTGCCGATTATCAAATATGGAGCGGTGGTTTCGACCTTTGATCGCAGGTTTCAGTAGTACTTCAACCACCAAAGCTGCAAGGGCTCACCTACATTTGCGTATCGGGTGCCATGCGCACTTGTCCGACGGCGGCACTTGAAGTCATCCTGGATCTTACATTGCTTCACCTTGCCATCGGTCAGGTAGCCAAACACACACTACTTCAAATGACAACAGAAGGGTTCGGCAGAAGTAAGGTAATCTTTTCCCAGCGCATGAAGGACTTAAGTGACAAAGTACCACTGGCTCTTCTCCCAAGAGACAACATTACCAAAAGTGTAAAGTTCATTAAGAAGTTCAAGATTACCCTCATCAGTAATGGAATGCTTCGAATCACGAGCTACTGCTTAGGGCTAGTACGATCAAGTGGTACACCGACGGCTCGAAACCGTCGGAGAGAATTGGAGCAGAAGTCACAGGACCACATACCAAACTCTCCATAAGATTTCCGGTCATGTTCTAAGCAGAGTTCTTTGCTATAAGTCGGTTCGTAGAGATAAACCCCCAACGCACCTAACGCAATGAACGTAGAGTTATACTAAGCGGCTCTGAAAGCGATCTGCGTACAAAAACAAATCGCTACCTTTGCAGGAGTGTATAAAACGTCTGAATAGTCTATCAGATCGTAAGTGCACCTTATCTGGGTGACCAGTCACAAAGGTATAGTTGGAACTGAATTGGCTGATGAGCTCCGAGCATCCACCAACATGGAAGAACCTGAACTTTTCATTGGGGTTGGTCCCCTTCCCATCCGCAAGGATGAAGGAGCGGGCAGGGAGGAGTATTAGCAACAACTTTAATGCATGTGCCGTACCAAGTTGTTATGGTTGGTTACAACCTTAAAAGGTTTAAATATGTAATCAACCTCCCCAGCCAATCTTCTACACTGCGCCTAGCAGTACATAAGAATTTATCAGTATGCTGGGGCTAAGTGAGTTATTTTGACTAACTAACTATCTAACCTTCATGAAACATGGATTTATAGGAATGAGCACAATAGTAAACAGCAGTCTATTGCATGGGTGCCGAATCTATCAAAAGCGGTTTGACTATGAAACACTTCCAAGCAAATTGCTGTCTTTTTGAGTTTTGGAAAAACTGAACATGTCGCAACTAATTCACTAGAATACCGCAGAACAGTAAATTGGGAGAGGTACATAAGCATTTGTTTTCTTTCTAGAAATCAGGAAAACCAACCACCGAAGACGGATTCATTCTTCACCACGACAATGCGAGCCCCCATCTACTGAAATAACTGCATTTTTGAATATCAAAACATCGAATTGATGAGTCATCTACCGTAGAGACCTTACTAGGCACCAAATGTAATCTTTTTATACTCGAGAAAAATAAACTAAGACGTCAACGCTTTTCGACAACTGTGGAAACGGATGATGCTTTCAGAACGCATGTTTTGGAGATACCTCAATCAGTGTGGCAAAAATGTTTTGAGAATTGAATCACATGCATGCAAAAGTGTATAGACCTTAATGAAGATTATTTTGAAAACAATAAAGCAATTTTCGATGATCATTACTTGTTTTTGTTCTCTAATCCGTAAATATGAATGAGAATCTGTGCAAATCCAATTTTTGAAGCAACCCTTATCGGAATTTGCGATTTTTCAGCGTAACTATAAATAATTTCACTCGCCATTTTATCAAGAGAATAGAAAGAGAACCAGAGAATAGAAATTACTTGTTCAATTGAGGACCTACATACTCGTACAAATATATTTAAAGTATTTAATCAAGGTGAACAAATTATGGATTCTCGAAACATTCATTCTGACGGAGCTAGATTTGTGCATATACTTCAAGAGTCTGTCAGCGTAATCTACATAACCTTTATCAAAACTATTTCTTCACGGTCCTGTGCTTAGGTAATCAACGTACACGTTTCACTAAAAGTGAGCTTCATCGTTTCATATTTGTGAAATCGGAATAAGTGGCCAATAAACTCCCACGCCTGAGCAAAATGCCAAAAGACTGCGCAATACTTTCACTGATGAGGAGTACAGAGTGTCATAAAAAAGGCAAAATCTTCAAAATCCATTGGCCCTGATGTAATGAACTTACTAGTGCTCAAGCATTAGGTTCGAAGGAAGTAAGCATCAAAGTCCTGAACCTATTGCTGACCACTCTTCATATACCCGACGTGACGAAAATCGGACGAGTGGACGCACAACTGAAGTTTGGGAAACCCGCCAATAGAGTGGAATCTTATTACCCGATAATTCTCCTCCCTCCAGTAGTGAAGACCCTTGAGGCCTCTACTGCTACTGCCGACCTTCACGCCCCACATGAGTCTAGCAAACCACCAGGATGGTATCCAAACAGTGCACAGCACCACCACAACACTTAGCTTCCTAAACGCCCAGATAGTTCATGGTCTCAGCCAAAGATCAAGAGGACCTTTGAAGGACTTGTCAAAAACCTTTGATAAAGTCAATCACCCAACGCTAGAAAAATATCAGAAAAATTTACACTCCCTCCAGGGTTGATAAGAAGTGGATTGAACTATCTATATAAGTCGATCATCATCCGTATTACTTCGAGAGAAAAACTCTAAATTGAGAAGAATTAAGCAGGGGTTTCGCAAGGTGGTATCCTCTCTCCGAAGCTGTTTAATTTCTACATATCGAAACTCCCTCAAGCACCAGAGGCCATTTCTATCACCTTATACGCTGATGATTTCACGATAATGATGTCAGGGAATGAAATCTATAGCATGTGCCCAAACGCTCGCTGCAAGGAACCTAAAACTCCCCCCACTAAATCCACAGCCACCATATTTACTAACTGGACGAAGGAGTTCAGACTGGACCTTAATATAGCTGTCGACGACGTTAAAATTTCGACTGTCAATAACCCTAAAGTCTTATGTGTGACTTTCGACCGCCTGTGCCCCTTCACTCCTCTCACGCCCGCGATTATTGTCAAAGTACAGAGCCGCAACAAAATCCTTAAGTTTCTAGCCGGCAGCATATGGGGGAAAGACTAAGAAACGTTGTTGGCAACATACAAGGCAATCGGCCGACCGGTCCTTAACTACGCCGCACCAAGATAGTCGCCTGGATGCAATGAAACGGAGATGATGGAGCTACAGACATGTCAGAAACACTGCACTTCGGACTATAATGGATGTTTCTTGATGTCTCACATACATAGTGAGGCCCGCATGCTTCCAGTTGATCCTTGCCGAGCAGTGTCTGCTAAAGTGCTTTCGTAGAAACTACTTAACATTAGAGCGCGAGGACAACTTATCTAATCATATTAATGGGGACTAGATAACCATAACAACAACAACGAATATATGAACGGGCAAGAAGGTCTTGCTATGTGTTTGACATATGGCCAAGCTCTTATTTTAGACCTTGTATAATCAAGAATTAGAGTGCCTTTAGAAAACTATAGGCCAGAAGCAGGAAATAGGAATGATATGACTAGCCAGAAGTTCCGAGAAATAAAATTTGAAGTTCTTATGCATTTATTTTATAGTTCGTACTTGGCACAAAGTGGTTACTAACTGTTTCCGTCTATCGCGAATGTATTTTCTGGTAAAAATTCGCCAAACAATGCTTATCAAATTCGACTCAATAGGGATGATGGTTTCTATGGTGCATCCCAAGGAGTTTTTTGCTCTAAATTTTTCACATTCTTGGAACTAAATTGATAAGTAATTGCGTTTGACGATTCCTTTGCCAACTTACTTACATATGCGTGCATTAAAAACATTTTATTGAATTTCTTTCGATTTATTTAAATTAATTTAAAATTTCTTAAGATTAGTGAAATTCCTCGAACTTCTTACTCGATTAAATTTAATTGCATTTGCCTAGAAATTACTTACACTTTATTGCGGATTTGCACAAATTTCCTGAACAAAACACATTTCATTTTTCCCAGCCTTGCGTTTACCGTTCCATGCTAAAGACATTTGTATTAAATATGAAGTATGCATGTCAATAATAAGTAAAAATCAACTGCATGCACCAGTGCACATGTTTGGTCGCCTTAAGGTATGCAACGTCAATAATAAATTCAAGGAAATTTATAATTTAAATGCTTTTACTTGAAAATTACCAACACTCGCTTAATTCATTAACAGTCAGAATTTAATTACAAATTGACATTTGCACTGACTTTTCCTTGCATTTTAAATAAGTCTGCATTTCATTTGCAAATGCATTGTTTACTTGCTAATTTATACACCTGCAAGGCGTGGAAGATTTTCGAAAATATTATATTACAATATATTTAATTTATTTATATGTGAAATGAATATTGTGTGAGTAATGGAATATGTGAAGGTTAATAATTTTGTGTGACTTTATACTACACATACTTAATTATTTTATATTTGTAAGAATTTGCTGCTCAACAGAGCTTTAGTAATTATATTCGATTTGCTGAGTAAATGCACACTGTGACAGTATATTTAAGTTGAGTTAGCCGAAAGGTCAAAAATTTCTCATTTTTGTTTCCTTTAAAATTTTTGTGATGGAATTACTTGGCAGGAATATTGCAATTATTTCATTAGCTATAATTAAACAATCGAAATGGATAATTTTTCTCATATTTCTATAAATATTTGACAAGATTTAAAATTAACATTGTAACAAAAAAGCACAAGGAATTTGTAATTAAATCCTTAAGGTAAATGATAGTTCAAAAATATATATTTGCTAAGTTAGTAGAACTGTCCTTAATTACTAGGCCAAATATGGTCACTTCAGTAGTGCGTTGCGATGTTTTTAATGGCTAAAAATGTAGAACAAAGAATTAGTCTCACATTTTTTATTTCTGTCCAAATTTTCCAAAGCTTGGAAAAATGTCTATGTTGGTTCAGTTTTATCAAAACATAAGCCTACGAATAGAACAAAGTCTTCAAAGATGGTCAAAAGATCGTTAAAAGCATGCCTCATTCTAGAGACCTTCGACCTATTCAACTGATTAAAATATTAAGAAAATGAAGGATATGGTACTTAAAAATCGTCAGGTAGGTGTTAGATACATTGTAAAAGAGCTCGATATCTCTCACGAGTCCATTCGAATGATTTTAGTGGATGTTTTTCGTCATGAAACGCGTTCTTGCTCGACTGGTCCCGATAATGTCACGAGCCACGATTTTGATCGAATTTAAAGCCAAAAGCGATATGAATACCACCAATCGAACACTGTATTCACCAGATTTGCCTGCGTGAGTTTTTTTCTTTCGCCCAAACTGAAATTGTCGCTCTTTGGAACACGTGTTTAGCCCATCGAAGAGATAAAACAAAATTCACTGAAAGAGCTGAAAACCATTCCAACAAGTTCTTAAGAAAAGTGTTTCGGGGTCTGGAAAAATCGTGACATAACTTCAGGCGGCAAAATATGAAAATATTTATAATTAATTAAGTATTTTGAGTTTTATTTACAATTTCCCCGGAACTTACAATATAATATTGCACTGAGGTTTAGGAGAGCTTATTGTTTTTTCTTTATTCCCTTATCAAAATGTACTATATACATAAACTATTCATTGAGGTAACTCATATACAATGTACAGTCACCAATCATATGAACTGAAGACATATGTTCGAAAATCCTTAAATTCGTCATATCCGGGCTGGGTAAAGTTTTCGCCCAATTTTATCCATTTTAGGCACAAAGATACACTGCTTTGAGTAAAACACGTTTTCTTATTTTTATTGATTCACATATTCGTCGATTTATTCGGTATAAAGCCATCCGCACGTCGTTGGTCATGAATAGCATGTTCAATATTGACTTCTAGAGCTGGAAGAGAGTCTGGTTTATTGCTAAAGACCAATGACTTAAAATAATGCCAGAAGAAGTAGTCTAAATCACAACTTTGTCCTTGATGCATTGTCAACAAAGGTTCAATTGTCGTTGATCTTTTGAAAGAGAATCGCGTTAAACACCATGTGTGCTAAGTACGCGTTGCACTACGACGCTGTGTTCCTTTGCATCCACCCGAAACGGTCCCAAAATGTCGCAATCAGCGGCTGCGAAATATATGAGAAACTGGAAGTGTGCAGAAGTGGATACAGCGATATAAAGTGGCTAAAAATGTCGATGATTTACCAGAACGTGGTTCGATAGGAAAGTGAACAAAAAAAATGAAAAAAATATAGTGAATCTGTTTTTGCGGAATCCTGCTTTAACACTGCGGCAAGGACAAGGAAAATAATTGGCAAAAGGTTTAGATATATCCTACGAAACTATCCCTTCTTCATGCTCATAATCTGAAATGGCGCAACATAATGAAGAAGCCTCTGTTGACTGAAAAACTTGTGACAAAGCGACTCGCTTGGGCGTATGAGAATATTGATAGAGATTTTGAAAATGTCATTTTTACTGAAGAATATCCTATATAGGCACGTTCTGTCCTCACGCGAGCCTGGTCAACTTCCACCAACAGGCTTGTTAAGCGGACCGTTAAACATGGAATAATGGTGCATCTTTGGGGCTGCTTCTCAAAGCAGGGATTCGGCACTTTGTACCTCTTTACTGACAAAATGTACAAAAAGACTTATTGGTTCATCAGAAAAAATTAAGGTTGGATTCTGCAGGAGGACAACGATCTTAAACACCGCAGCAAGCTCTGTATTCTATGGAAAACTCAATCGGCCGTCGCAGTCGGATCTGGAGATCCTTGCCACTAGAATACGCCGTCAAATTAGTAGAAAGCATGCTTCGGAGATTTATATATATATAAATAAGAAAGTTTCATAAAATAATTTTTTTTATAAATAAACACGACCACGCTCTTACTTGACAGACTGTATATTTATTATGAAATGGCCGTCAAAAAGACCAGTTTCGAAAAATATATTGTTTCTCCGAGAAACACGCGTCTCAAAAACGGTGTTTAGCTAACAATTTCAATTACAAAATATTTTAAGTATGAATAGTTCATGTGAGATAAGATAAGCTATTCTCATGGAAGTATATCTCTTTCGATTTTCTATACATCTGTGCGTTATTGAATAAAAATTTCTATTCTATGTCAGTAACTGGTTAGGTTTGGCTTCAGTTTGATGGCTGACTTACTTAGCCTACTACGTGCAGTTCTTTGTAGGCATACTTGAGTTTTAGATTATCTAAGAATGACTAATGGCTTGTGTCTGGTTCTGTGTCACCAAATTATCTCGAATAGCAGTAGAAAAATTAAATAAAACTTTCGGCAATCTATATTATTAACCTTGAAAGTATGAAGCCTAAAAATTGCCAACATTTGCACCCATCAAAACGTTCACTGGGCTGAAGACATCATCGAAATTATTATTACTGTTATATTTTATTTTCAAAGTTTCAAAGCATAAGTGCATTTCACACAATACCTTTCGAGCAGAGAACATTAAAGCCATAAGGCAATTACGGTTGAATTGCCCAATTTTTCTTTCAACTCAGCCAAAGTAAAGTGAAGTATTTCCTGTAAATTTCTGAAATGCCTAGCCTTCTTTCTTCTGCAACTGAAGGCAATTAACAACAGATTTCGAAAAGATTGCAAATATGAACAAGCAAGTAAAATGATTTTCAATTCGCCACAAGAAGGAAAAGTAAAAACAAGCATAAACGAAATATTTCAAGTATACTTGTACAAAATAACAATAGGCCAAAAATTACTGGAGCCACAAATGTTGCAGCGCCCACATTATTATATTACGAACGAGTGCGGCAGCAGCAAAATGTTGCAGTCATGGAGAGGGGAGGGTGAGCAATGGAGGATGTTTAATTTTCAAAAGACATTGCGGCATGCAACAACCAAAGTAATTTTCCGACAAATTAACCACACGAGTGCACGGGCGCTCACTTTGCACATGAGTTGGTCTTTTTGGACAACGTTCGAGCGCTCTAAATGGTGGGCCGAGCTGTTGGCGCGCAGCTGTTTGTTGGTGGCATCTGTGTGTGTGTGTGGGTGTTTGCAACAAAGAGTGTACCTTTTTAAGCAAACTAGCGCACAAAGAAAATTTTAGTAAACACATTGGGCCGTCAGCGGCTGTATGCACCCCAAAATCAGCGACCTCGTGCCCGCATTTTCACTTGTTAGCGGTGTGGGGGGTTTTGTATACTTTTACATATTTGTGTTATATATTTGGTGTTTGCGGTGTCGACTGTTGTTGACTGTTGTTAACAGCGGTTGCATGCACGTATTAACTACCAACTACATGTTTATTTGTCTTTTGTTATTGTTGGATGCTCATTTGTGGCACTATTTTTGTTTGCACGTTGTTTGTTGTGTCTAATTTGTGGTCACATTGTTTGACATTATTCGTGCGTGGACCAACCTCAATGTAAATTTGAGAAACTAACATGCTTAGCCATCTATTATTGTTTAACTAAAAGCTTCTAAGATTTACTAAAAGGTCCCGGCTTCCATAAAAATTAGTCAATAATTCTTAGTACTTCAATTCGCCGAATCTTAGCTAACTAACATATCCGCCAACAAGAATGTCGACATGTTCAAGACTGGAATACCCAATGAAGCCGTAAGAGTAGTCTTAAGACCACGTGGAGGTGAGCCTTTCAAAAAAAGATCGATGAAGGTGGAAAATCGCGGAACGCACTAAAGGTACTCCCCTGAAAACTAATGCGGCTGTGTAAACTGACGTTAAGCAATACCAAAAGCTCCGTCAGGATCGGAAAGGACTTCTCCGAGCCCTTCGATAATAAACGAGACTTCATACAAGGCGAATCTCTTTTGTATGACTTCTTCAACCTACTTTTGGAGAAAATAATTAGAGCTGCAGAACTAAACAGAAAAGGTACCATCTTCTTTAAGAGCGTACAACTGCTGCCGGACGTCGGTGATATTGAAATCTTTGATCTCAACAGTCGCGCCATTAGTTCTGCGTTCTCCAGGTTGGATAAAGAAGCGAAGCAAATGGCTCTGGTAGTGGACATGAGCAGGACGAAATATCTCCTGTCATCAAACAAACAGTCGTTGCATTAACGATTTGGTTCCCACGTGACTGTTGTCAGCCATAACTTCGAAGTCATAGATTATTTTGTCTATCTTGGAACCAGCATTAACAGCAACAACAATATCAGTCTCAAAATCCAACGCAAATTATTCTTGTTAACAGGTGCTACTTTGCATTAAGAAGTAAATTCCTCTCTCGACGAACAAAAACAAAACTCTATAAGTCACTCATTATTTCTGTCCCGCTATATGGCGTTGAGGCAAGGACGATGACAACATCTGATGAGTCGGCGTTACGGAGTTCCGAAAGAAAATTTACGCTGGCTAGGTCATGTCATCGGAATGGATGAAAATATTCCAACCCTAAGATATTCGACGCGGTACCCGCCGCAGGAAGAGAAAGACCTCCACCATCAGGTGGAGAATTACCTGGCTACACTTGGAATTCTTAATTGGCGGCAAATAGTAAAAAGGAAGAACGATTATGCTGTTGGAAACTCGGCTATAAGGTAAGCGGTGCCTTCGCCAATAAAGAAGAAAAACAGCTAAAGATACTAAGAAAACACAGGCGCAGATGACAACGCTATTTAGAGACCCAATTACCCCGTGTCAGAGACAGACACATATTTTATAAAACTATATATACCCCAGTTTGTTCCAATACCGTTTGCCATCTTTTGGACAAAGGATTGATTCTACGCTCCCAAATTTTTTGGTCCTTACAGGCAAAAAATTGGTACGCGTGATTTTTGACGTCCTGACTTCTCCCATGAAACAAATTTTACAAAGACCGAAACATAAAAGTTCGAAGGTGCCAAGTATATAGTGGGTGTAATCATCCTATTCAAGCTGCAAAAGCGTTTGGCGAGTAATCATGCGTGTATGAGGTCTCGCATGAAACACTAAATCTTTCTCATAGATCAACCCTGCCTATTTTTTTCAGTTCACCACTCAATCTATCCAGCTGATCACAACACTTCAGATCACAACACTTCAGCATTAATCGTAGTATTATCAGACAGAAGCTCAAATACAAGATCCCTTTGAATTCCCACCAAATGGACAACATAACCTTTTTTGGTGACTAAGTATCGGCCTTGGAAGTGCTTTAAGTTGGTTGAACCTTTTCAAACCATGATCTCTTACATTCTTGTAAACAGCGCTTTTTGCGTCGCCAGTAACAATGCGCTTCAAAAATAATCACTTCGTTGATGTTTAATGAGAAATTCACTTTCGTTCTGTAAGAACATGAGGAACCCATAAGTCAAGCTGCGAAATTAATCTTAGCCGTTTGAAGTGCTTATGAATAGGCGCGGTAGACAAAATTAATATTTCGCCAATCTCTCGAGTTGTTATTCGACGATTTGCATAATTCACTGACTTTATTTTAACCACATCAGCTTCAAAAGTTCTTCCAGAACGAGGCGCATACTGAAATTCGAAATTGTCGGAACGAAATTTTGCAAACCAATTTTGGCATTGGCGTGCGGTCAACACATCTTCACAATACACATCACAGATCGCTTTGCTTGAACTGTTTATTTTTCCCTTTTTTTTATAGACAAACAGTTAAATATAACGAAAATTCTGCTTCCGTTCTTCCATCTTCAATAGAGCATTAACAATAACTATACCAAAAAAATTCAAGAACTTTTTTTCAAGCAAGCCTTACTATATTAGCTGCTCAAATAATCTATAACAGTAAGTGTGAAGTTGGCTCTGAAAACATTCAATAAGATCAGTTGTTGTCATCGAAAGAAGTTACTTAGTGAACGACCCAATAAAATTACTCTCCGATTGCGTTAAAAAAAGGTTCATCTTTTGACTTATTGTTAAAATTACTAGAAGGTTCTTCGTTCTTAGTAATCCCGGAAATGTTTTCAAATAAAACAAGACTTTTTCTCTCCCACGACTTGATCTTTCCAAAGACACTATCAAATGTCCTCGACATATAATTAAAATTATTCATCGCTAATAGGAAATAAAATATTAACATTTTGACTTCTGGTTAAAATTGGCATATTAATTTGCGTTCTCAGCGACACCGTGTGTGTCTTCCAACAAAATTATCCTTTTATTTGCTCTCTTTCAAGCCTTTCCAATGATACCTTTGAATGCTTAAGAAACTCAATTTACTAACATTCTTCCTCGATACTAGTAGAAATACTTTTACTTTTTCTTCTTTTGAGTATAACTCCCAAACGAGTCTTCGTTCCCAAGCACTCTGACATGATCTTCTAAGAAATTTATACTTTGCAGTTCTCAGTCAATATTTTCTAAAGATACTACCGACTTTTCTTGACATTGAATTAAAATTTTTCCATGATACCTACCAAAAAAACTAATGACCTTCCGACTTATTGGTAAAATTACACTACGAATATTCTATTACAGAGACCCTGAAAGTTACAGTAAAAAATAACATGATTATGTGACAAAATTGTACGAGTCTGCTCTGCCCTTCTCTTAAATTACGACACCAAAAGAGTTTTGAAATGTATTGTACCACTCAAGAAATTCCTTTCGAATAAATTGATATTGTGGAAAAGTAAAAGGGCTCACCAATAAACGAGGTCAATCTTCGCCATCCAACAAAAAAGGTAAGGATGAGGCCGCGATTGAACGTGAAGTTGATGTGACTATTTGATATTTTTTAGCAAGCCTCATAGAGGCACTAATTGAGCTCTTTTAAGAATCGAGTTAATATTGCAGTCGATGATGTAAAAATACCGACTATCAATAACCTTAACATTTTAGGTGTCATATTAGTTAACTTGTGCTCCTTCCACTACTCACACGATCGCGATTATTGTCAAAGTACAGAGCCGCAACAAAATCCTCAAGTCATTAGCCGGCAGCACATGGAGAAAGGACAAAGAAATGTTGTTGGCAACATACAAGGCAATCGGCCGGCCGGTCCTTAACTACGCCGTACAAATAGGGTAGCCTGGATGCTGTGAAATGGAGACGAGGAAGCTACAGACGTGTCAGAACATTGCTCTCCGGACTACGACAGGATGCTTTTGATGCCTCTCATCGAAGACCGGCATATTGAGGCCTGTATGATCCCAGTTAAGGAGCATAATGTATTCCTCTCCTAGCAGTTTCTGTTGGGGTGCTTTCGCGGAAATTATCCCTGCAGTCACCTGGTTGGAGTGGAACCGCTTCCCTGGAGCGTCAAGAGGTATTTCCTGAACTACGTCGATGACATAAAACAATACCCCGACCAGACTTCGGACGCAATAACTTCAGACATGGACTAACAGCCATTCACTGTGGTGGCATTAATGCCTTCACCAACTTCCTCTAAGTAAATGGTGTACTTGGTGTCAAGCCACCACCTATTGCAGACGAAAATCTCGAGCTGTCGCGAGAATTGAGAGTGACCGTTGGGCAGCTTCGTTCTGGATACTGTTGCAGGTTAATCTCCTTAAATCCAGAATCAACTCCGATATATCAAACATATGTCCAGTATGCAATGAGTCCAACCACCTCTTTGCATGCCGAGCTAACCTAACACCTCTGCCGAAGGTCCGATCCCATCGAAACAGCACGTTTGCTGGGCCTACCATAGCATGGCCTCGATAAGAACTTATCTAATCCTCACCATCCTACGGGATTAGGTACTCGTTAGAACAACAACAACAAATTGAACTCTTTTCTATCCAATTCGAGCGTACACTCTTTAAAAATTACAATATTATACGTTCAGTCACTTTTTGAAATATTCCGACGAAAATTCCAATCATTTCGTATCCGATCTATGGTCAAAAATAAGATATCTTTAAAGCGTTTAATCTCATTCCAGCTTCAACAATGACATTAGTTAAGAAACTCACGCCATCCAATATCGCCTTAAATATGTTTCAGTCAACTGTAACATCGAAAGCGGTACGTGTATTGTTACACGCGTCCGTCTTTAGTTCGCCAGGTCACGTGACCTTAATTAAAGCCGAGGTAATTGTGCGTATTTCACAAGTTACTCCATGTTGCTCAGAGACGTACATACACAGCAGTAAATAGAATTCGCTGCCGCACACTCCCTCCCTCCACCAAAAACACATACCAATACACACACTCCGCTCATTATTCAAACCTGCTCACACTGTCGTTCACATGCTTTCACTTACGAGCGCCCAACATCAAGTCAGCTGCTCATTTGTTGTACTCAAGGTGGGCGGTTGTTTGTAGGGTAGCACTTTTGAGTATTGCTATTGTTGTTGTGATTATTTTGGTTAATGGCGCGTACAGCAGTGGCTTGTATTTGTGGGCGGTTCGCTGTTCGGTTTGATTTTTTGACGTCTCCAGCACGTACAATGGCCGTCGTGTGCCTCACGTGGCCGCGTGGTAGTACGTGCATGCGGTTGCAAATGTCATTTTGGCAAAAAGTCTTTTAAAATGTTACTTGCATGTGCCTTAAGTGAAAGTTAAAAGGCATGCGAACATGTTTTTTTTTGAGTTTGTGGACGGAGTGCGGATAGAATGTTCTCCATATGGTATGGTGGGGCATATTTTTTCATATAGAAATCATCAATTTGTTGTTGACGCATGACGTATCTACTAACATAGTACTAGTCCTGCTTTAAACATTAAAGAAATCAGCTGAGTTTTGACACTCGAAATAAGTTTCGCAGGTTATAATCACTTCTTCGGACTTTTGATAAGGGACTTATTCGTAGGTTCATTATCTGAGGTGCTGATAGTTTCAGCATAAATCTGTGAATTTCATTTACAGGTCTCACTTTTTGAAGTGAAACTATCACAGGAAAGTGAACTTGGGGATCCTAAAAATCAAGATGTTGAGACTCAAATGGTGGTATCTACTTATGTATATAAGCGACTCATATATCATGGCTGTAAGACATAAAATGCTGTCTTCAAAGACCAAGATCGTCCATCCTCCAACATCCTCCAACTCAGCCCCTTAAAAGTTATTGATTATGACTATATAGCGTTTGCCATTTACTGAGATTATGGTCAGCTTAATTTTTGAAGAAATATGGACCAATGAACTTCCTTCTGTCTATAAAGACATCGCTCAAACTGAACTATTATAAACTATAATCTGAATACAAAGCAACTAACAGCTACCAAGAGACCAACTCCGAAAAAGTGCAACACTATAAAACAACAATAAAGAAGAGTGAAGTATTAAAAGAGAGAGACATGAAATCATCTATTCTGCAAAAGTAATCCCACCAAAAATAAAAAAAAGCTTTTTGATTGCGAAATATTGTACTTAGTTAGAAATAGTTTTCGAAAATAAAGCGAGATGAATGTATTAGGGGTGCTGTTGAAAGCCGGGAATCCTACATCTAAGAAACCAGACAAATTGGAATGTATGTATGTACATATATTATTGAAATTTCGGATACCTTTTAAGTTTTTCTTGTACCCAACAGAAGGCTATACTGTTTTTGAAGCATAAATTTCAGAATCTTACTATTGGTCTTGACTAATTGAACACAAGCCACATATTGAGTTTGACCTAGCAATTTTAAGTAAAAAGCAGGTACATAAAACTCGTATCAGTGGAACTTAGTCCACCATTGACTTTTTCATTGAATTCTTACCTGTAACAGGCCAATTGAAAAGTCCCCGGTTTACAACATAAAACACATTTTTTTACATTTTTTTTTTTATTTAACATACTCGTAGTTTAAAACAATTTAGGCCTATAGGTACTAAATTTGAGGACCCAGTGCTTATAATTGACTTTTCATTGAAAATACGTTATCTGTCAATGTCCGAGATGTATATATAATTGGAATTAAGGGAGAATTCCTTCTTGATAATAGTATGTCTCTGTGTTACAAATGGGTTGAATCGGTCAATACTTCCCTTAGCCCCTTCATACCGTGTATAAATGTTTTCGAGGTGAAAATTAGAGAGTTTTTTTTATTATAATGACACATATTTGTGCTTAGAATGAATAAAATTGAATGAAAACACTCGCTCTAGATCCAATATAACTAACAAGCTTTATGTACCTGAAGGTGCTTCCTCGGCTATCATCCTTGCTAGTTTCAAGAGTTTGAAATTTTTGGTTATACCCGAACTTAGTTCTTTCTTACTCCTTTTGCAGTACGATTTTTCCTTTGCTTCTTAATAGGCCTCAGTTCGGCAATCACTTCTTCATTCGATGAAAATTTCTTCCAGCGAGAAATCTTTTGAGATCTGAGTAAAGAGTTACAGGCGCCACATTTGGATATAAAGTGGATAAGGAAGCAACTCAAAACTCAATTCATGGATCTTTGTCATCGTTGTCACTGACATGCACTTTATTTTTGTCTTCAAACTTGACTACTTTTCGGTGATTTCCTCCTTCTAATGGTGAATGGTCCTTCATTTTTCAAGGACTTGTTTTTTTCCCGCTTAAGAGCAGGTTCATCATCATCATTCTCGGATGACTGTCGATTGCAGTGAAATGGTGGAGCTATGTTTCACCTATTGATGCAAAACCTCAGTTTACTACGTTTGAACATCTCTAAACACTGTTCCGAATCGTTACCTCGTCGCTGTTTTTTAAAAGCAAATTTCAGTATTTTTGCTAAATATGGTCAATAATGGACGTGGGCTTATATTGTGTTTGGACGACTGCTTTCTTTGTAAGCGATATACTCGTAAAAGCATGCTTCTTATTGAATAATATTTTAGACTATATAGAGCTATTATATAGAAAGCAGGCAGAACTAAAAGTTCCCGAGACAAATGTATGTAGAATCAATCATTAACAAACCCTTCTATTACCAGATATAAAATTTTAAAACGCTGCGGTATATTAAGGTATGCTAGTAAGTTACTGCTGATCCCCAAAATGGAGCACCACCTGATCGATTTAAACCGTTGTGAAAATAATTCAAAACTATTGTAATTGAATATTAAATCCTGACATAGCAAAAGCTGTCATGTATGTATATATTTTAATCTAGATATGGCAAAGGCGAGAAATTAAAACAGAAATGTCCGCTATATTTTTACTTTACCGCAGCAACCCCAATAGAGCATTGGGGTATTATAAACTCTGCTAATAGAGAAAAGTTAACTTTGCCGACATCACAGAGCTCACTAAATCTGTAAATATTTACCTTAAGTAAATAAAATAAATAAAGTGCTTAACTTTGAAACCTAAACAGTGTTACAATTCCCTGTAACTCAGCTGTGGCCTTACACCCAAATTAGTTAAGGTTAGGATATAATGGTCTGCTGTCAAGCCATACATAGACTTACTGGTCCTCAGCAATGTCAAATTGTAGTTCAGTTTAAGAAATTGATAATTCATAATTGTTGAAGTATTCAACGCCGTTTGTAAAGCTTAATAGAGACTTGATAACTAATTTTGAAAAATTAACTACACCCTTGAACTGCGACGCTCCTAGATATCTAAGGCTAGTTCTCTTATGCCTTAATTCCTGTACTGTTTACAAGTATCGTCGTTACTAAAGCTCATCGCAGTAACGGGCCAACTATTCTGCTATTCTGCACTCCTTTCGAGGCAATATGAGTAAAAAGTTTGCGTGTTCTATAACGGATTCCACCTCAATACGATCCATCTGTCAGCATTTACAGAAACTTCATTGCTGATCGCTTTGCTAGCCACTTACGTATGTATTTCCTGTACTAGTTTCGCACTAGACTGGATGACACTGGTAAAGTAGACTACTCTTGAAGTAAATGCATGTCACTTTGAGGTAGGCCAGCCATACTTTTACTAGTCTCGATCGCACTTTCATTGAGGTCAAAGTACTATTGATATGGATAGTTACTTCTACTACCTTAATGACAGCGTACGTAATATTTTCCATTTCTACAGAAGTTTTGTAGCATCGAGTAGATTGAATGTATTCCTCTTCGTACAACATGCGTAAGCGGTCGTCATATTTCAATTCCGATATGGTAAGGTCATTAAGCTGCTGTTAGGAGCTTATACATACGTAAACTTCCGCAACCAAAGCATCAGCCGAGGTTGAGACAAGCTCTAACATATTACTTATGCAACCCACACATTTTTTGATGCATTCCAAACTGATGGGTTTTTACTAATGTTATTTTTACCTTTTATAAAAATGGGAAAATATTTCCTAAGAAATAGTACATTAGCAGCTTAAGTCAATACATATTACTGTCACTTGAATGGCTAAAAGAGCTAATAACTAACCATTTTTTCCACTTTTTTTAATACCAAGTGACTTTTTCATGTTTCCGATAGTTACTCTGTTACTGTGTTTGTTTGCTTTTGTGCTCTTCTACTTTCTTTTACTTAATTACTACTCAATTTTTTCGGCAGGCATATGTAAGTCGAAAGAGGGTTGCCAGTAGAACGTAAGTCTTAGTGTCAGTGCTAAAATTTACTTGCAAAAGAGGCTTAAGTGCTCTTTTATACACTGGCGCTACTTATTTACTTACAAAAATAATATTTCTCGCATTTTTATTTTTGTGTACTTACGTTGGTGGCACTGAGGTACTTATTAGGCACATGTGTTGCGTCGCGAAATGCTGCAAATAAATACTTCCGGCCACAAATTTTCCTTACTTATATATATATTTTTGCACAAAGGACACATTTTCCTTAACAGCTGCGCTTTTAAAATTATTTATAGTCAACTTACTCTCCCTTTTTTTGGATGCTTCGTATATTGGAGCCTAAGTAGGCGCTGCGCACTTTTTGTAGTCTATTTGTAACTTGGTATTCGATGTGCAAAAAATTCTTCGCCTATATTCCTTGCAGTTAAAACTGCGCTGTGTACAGAAAAGAATGTAACTAAAGGGTGTCCCAAAATTAATGCAAGATTGGTTATGAAGAGAAAACACAATTTTAAGTCTGTCGATATATGTATATAGGATAAGGTTATTTATGGAATAACACCTCGGTCAAATGGCCTCAACGGCTTTCCATACGCACTCGTTTGTCGAAATTTACCATTTACTTTTAATGAGAATGAATTAGTATTGGAGAAACAACCTAAAAAAAAGCGAAATATTTTCTATGGTAGTTTCTCCAGATTTTGCATAAAAAACTGTGAGCTATTGTATGTATAAGTAATGCTGAAGCTAGAGGTTTCATAGTCAACGAAGAGGTAATGTTTTTTATACTGTTACTGTTCGCTATCGGATTTACGTATATTCGTATATCCATCATTTGATTTATGAAAATGCTGCCAGAAGCAGAATTTCAATTCGCGTGGAGCACGATAACTGTTCTTTTTACCATGATGTTACCGGTATTTTGCTGCGAAGTGTGCTCTAAGGCTCTGAAAAGCTGGGTATATTACGGAAAAGGAGACGGCGAAATTCTTTTTTTCTTCAACTGCATTCCTGAAAACTTGAATCACTCAATCGCGGCGCGAGCGTGTTGTATCTCTGCGTCTAAAATGGGTGGTAATTTGACCCATCCCTAACTAGTATCAGGATTTTCAATTCGGTTGACTTTACTCCTTATAGTTATTATTGGAGGTGATATGTCAGGTAACTTAAGGAAACTCAGATAGCATCTGTTTCTGTTCGTTATATATAGCAATTAAAAACAAGTAAGGAATGGCTAAGTTCGGGTGTCACCGAACATTTTATACTCTCGCACAATAAAGTGATAATCGAGATTTCATTATCCGTCATTTACATATTTTTTTTATTTTGCTGTAAAATTAATTAGAATTAAATTCTGACAGATTTACCGATATTTTCGGTGAAAAATTAGGTTAGGTTAGGCACTGAGTTTTTCGTGTTTCGATATAAGGGACCTTGAAAAAGTTATAGTCCGATCACGACAATTTTTCCACAAGGGATACCTCAGCTCAAATACCGTATTTGTGTAAAGTTTTATTCCGCTATCATCATTGGTTCCCTAATGTATATATTATACAGAGAAGGCATCAGATGGAATTCAAAATAAGCGTTATATGGGAAGAAGGCGTGGTTCTGAACCGATTTCACATTTCGTACATGTCATCAAGGTGTTAAGAAAATATTATGTACCGAATTTCATTGAAATCGGTTGAGTAGTTCCTGAGATATGCTTTTTGTGTCCATAAGTGGGCGACGCCACGCCCATTTTCAATTTTTAAAAAAAGTCTGGGTGCCGCTTCCTTCTGCCATTTTTTCCGTAAAAATTTTGTGTTTCTGACGTTTTTTGTTAGTCGGTTAACGCACTTTTAGTGATTTTCAACATAACCTTTGTATGGGAGGTGGGCGTGGTTATTATCCGATTTCTTCCATTTTTAAACTGTATATGGAAATGCCTAAAGGAAACGCTTCTGTAGAGTTTGGTTGACATAGCTGTAGTAGTTTCCGAGATATGTACAAAAAACTTAGTAGGGGCGGGGCCACGCCCACGTTTACAAAAAAACTACGTCTAAATATGCCCCCTCCCTAATGCGATCCTGTGTGCCAAATTTTCACTTTAATATCTTTATCTATGGCTTAGTTATGACACTTTATAGGTTTTCGGTTTCCGCCATTTTGTGGGCGTGGCAGTGGGCCGATTTTGTCCATCTTCGAACTTAACCTTCTTATGGAGCCAAGGAATACGTGTACCAAGTTTCATCATGATATATCAATTTTACTCAAGTTACAGCTTGCACGGACGGACGGACAGACGGACGGACGGACGGACGGACAGACAGACATCATGATTTCAACTCTACTCGTCACCCTGATCACTTTGGTATATATAACTCTATATCTGACTATTTTAGTTTTCGGACTTACAAACAACCGTTACATATAATGCTCTCCTTAGCAACTTTGTTGCGAGAGTATAAAAATAGATAAAGTCGGTTCTGTAGTATACACATAATAAAAGATTTTCAAACTTCCGTTCGGCCTTACATACATATATCCAATGCATCGGTAGTACGTTGAGATATCTTACACGAATGAACTGAAAGTATGTATGTATGTAATGTAATTTTGATTTATGGCGAAAAACCTTGTCATATTAATGGCTTAGCGGTGAACATATATGGAGTTGGTCAAGATCTTAATGTTACATTCCTAATATCATGAAATCCGATCTTTTTGTTTGTGTTTCGCACATATACCCATACATACAAAAATTTGTATACCAAATTTTATTACAATTCATTTACGATTAACTAAATGTTGAACTTTTTCGCAACCAGATTTAATATGGAGTTCATGAAAATTTCTTTAGCTTTGGTCCTGGCAAATTGCAAGGGTATGAAATCTTCGGTTACATCCGAACTTAGCGCTGCCTTACTTGCTTTACTTTGAATTGCACAGAAATCAAACAGAGCAAAGGTAAGTAAATGTTTAATGATTATAATTCACATATATCATTTAAATTATCTCCACGACTTCTTTTGCAGGAACGAATTCAATTAACCCTAGTTTCCAGTACTTTTTCCACTAAATCAAGTCCTATGTCACGAATAGCACGTTCAATATTAACTCCAAGCACTTGAAAAGAGTCTAGTTTATTGCTAAAAATCAATGACTTCAAATTACTCCAGCAGAAGTAACCTAATACAAATAGTACTAGATCACAACTTCTTGGATGCCATTCAATGTCACAATTTCTTGAAATAATCGAATCAACAAACATAGCCCCGCCTTGTTGGAACCAGATGTTGCGAATATCAACTTCTTTCAATTGCGACCCATTGACAGGAACGGTGTAACCAGCTTCATTTCGAAAGGAGTACGGACCGGTGATTGTCAATTTAAGTGAAAGGAATGATTGTGCATGAATAATTTAGTTATTATTTTCTTCGAACCAGAATCGAAAGTGTATCAACGGAGAAGGTGATTTTCTCAAGTTATCATTTTCAAGTTTTTCCAAGGCAAAATTAGCAAACTCAGTACGTTTACGTTGGTTCAATGGCTTCAGTTCTTGAGTGAGAAGAGTTTTATACGGATGCAAGCTCAAATCCTTTCTCAAAATCCGCGAGGTTGTGGTTTGTGATAGTCAAAATTCTTGGGAACGGTTTGGAATTGTCAAATTCAGCAA